>NC_083319.1:83332070-83632522 GCF_963455315.2 Globicephala melas | reverse complement strand
AATTATTTTATAATTTGGACTTGTCACTATTTCATATTGTCCTTCCTCTATCTGTTTTCATATTTAACGATATTTTACTGTACTTCCAAGGAAAGAAATGTTTGAAAGGCCAAAAGGAATTAAAATGAAGGATAAACTGATGATTAAAATTACAAGAAGAGGGCTTCCCTGGTGGCGCAGTGGTTGAGAGTCCATCTGCCAATGCAGGGGAGACGGGTTCGTGCCCCGGTCCGGGAAGATCCCACGTGCCGCGGAGTGGCTGGGCCCGTGAGCCATGGCCGCCGAGCCTGCACCTCCGGAGCCTGTGCTCCGCAGCGGGAGAGGCCACAACAGTGAGAGGCCCGCGTACCGCAAAAAAAAAAAAAAAAAAAAAAAAAAATTACAAGAAGAAGAGAACTTCAAGGGCAACATATGTTTGTGAAAATTTGCATAAATTCAGTACCATATAGCCAACACTAATTTAGCACTTACTTTTTACAAAGAACAAGTATTCTGAGGGATTAATAGGTTAATAATAGTTCTCAAGATGCAACAAAAACCTCTAAAAAAATGATCATCTTTACAGAGCGCAATGATTGATGGGGGTGAATTGGGTAGGGTTTTGGAAATACAGTTGCTGCTCAGTATCCTTGGGGAATTGATTACAGGATCCCCTGTGGATACCAAAATCCTTGGATGCTCAAGTCCCTTATATAAAGTTGTGTAGTATTTGCATATAACCTATGCACATCCTCTTGTATAATTTAAATAATCTCTAGATTACTTATAATACCTAATACTATGTAAATGCTAGTGCATGGCATATTCAAGTTTTGCTTTTTGGAACTTTCTGGAAATTTATTTTTCGAATATTTTCCATTCGAGGTTGGTTGAATTCACAGATGTGAAACCACAGATATGGAGGGCCAACTGTATAATGTTTAAAAAATGATATTATATTTGGAAAATAGATTTTATATGTATTTATATGATGTAAAGAGGAGACAGGGAAAGAGAAGCTTCAGGAGACCCTGGCAATGGGAGGTGGGATTGGGAAGGAAGTTTACTTTGTATTTTATATCCTTCCCTTTGATACAGTTACAGTTTGCAATTTTTTTTCTGTGTTAGCATTATTTTTATAATAAAAATGTTTTAAAAAGTGGAATAAATAATTCCCAGTCCTCAGAGAACTTCAAATGACTTCACAGAACATGTGATTGTAGCATGATTACTTATAGAAGATCACTTCCAAATGTGGCCGCATGAATTTCTACTATTCACCTATGTCCATGCCATCAAGAGATGCATCAAGGGAGCATATCTTAAAAGCTCTCATCACAAGAAAAAAGGTTGTGACCATATATACCGATGGATGTTAACTAGACTTATTGTGGTGACCATTTCACAATATATACAAATATTAAATCATTATGTTATATACCTGAAACTTATAATGTTATGTGTCAATTATATCTCAGAAAAAGAGAGATGGAGATGATTTCTCCTACACTTGTGACTTGGAACGAATATCATGTTGTTCTGGATGCTCAGTACATAGTAGGGTCTTAGTAAATATTAATTCTCATCCACTCCTCCACTCCCTGTGTTACGGAACAGAGTAAACTTCCTGTTCATGCCAAGAAACAGTAGGAATGGAAGAAAGAAAGGGAATTAGCTGGAAAGAAAGGAGATTCAGAGGGACCTGAAAAATCTCAAAGCAGTGCACAAAGCAGTGAAGCCTGGGTCCTGTGTTAAATACAGACGTGATGGTCCAGGGCATTCCTGGGCCCTACTTAGATTTTGGCATATTCCCTCCATACTTTTGTCCAGGATCTTATTTTTCTGAGACTGCAAAGACTTAATATTCCCCTCACTCACCACTTCTCTCTTACTCCTCTCCCTCTTTGATCCGTTTCTTATCTATTCCCAGCCACCCAAGATGGGAAAGGAAATGACAGGGAGCCCACTGCATGCGTGTGAGCCCAGGCACGCATTCCAGAGCCTGAGGCTGGAGGCTCAAAGGACAGAACTGCTGCCTTATTTAGTTTTGTTGGGGTAAAGGGAGATCCTCAAATAAGGTGTGTTGATTTTTTTCAGGGTACAGCTGACACACACAAGGATCTGTAAATTTCCAAACACTTGCCTTTCAAGGGGAGGAGACTCACGTAGTATCTTCGGTGAGACTCGGACCAGGGGAGTCATGCACATGAGGACAGTCTCTTATTCTGACTGAAAATGAAGTACATCACTAGGCATTCATGGAGATATTATTCAGGGACCAAAGCAAAAAAGTATAAGCGCTCTTGACCTGTAACCCACTGCAACAGGAGGTTTAGAATCCTGGGTCTACCCTTTTGAAGCTGTACAACCCCACTCAAAATATTTGATTTTTGGGTTTCCCTGGTGACGCAGTGGTTGGGAATCCTCCTGCCAATACAGGGGACACGGGTTCGAGCCCTGATTCAGGAAGATCCCATATGCTGCAGAGCAGCTGGGCCCGAGTGCCACAGCTACTGAGCCTGTGCTCTACAGCCCGAGCGCCTAGAGCCAGTGCTCCGCGACTAGAGAGGCCACTGCCATGAGAGGCCGGCTCACAGCAGTGAAGAGTAGCCCCCGCTCACCGCAACTAAAAAGAAAGCCCACGCACAGCAACGAAGACCCAAAGAAGCCAAAAATAAATAAATAAATAAATTTAAAAATTTTGATTTTTGAACTTTAATTTCCTCATCCGCAGAATGGGAATAATATCTACCCCACAGTGCTGCTCTGAGTGTTAAATTAAAACAAGTATGGAAAGCACCTGGCACATGGTAGGGGATCTAGAAATATTTATAAGATAAAGTAATGGTGTGTGGGCGGCACTCAGTAAGTACTGTCCCCTCACTCACATCCAGGGAGGGCAGAAAGCAGAGAGGGGAGGGGAAGAGGAACAGGTGTTCCTAACACTATTCATTCAGGCCCCAGGAATCTATATGCAAAAGTCTACAGGATCCAGGCATCTCAAGTAAGACTCAAGTGCTTTGACACATCTCACCTTGAGAGGTGGTGTCTAGGTCCCTTCAAGTTGAATCTGGATGGGCTTATTAATGCTTCAGCCAACAGGATATGACTTCTGAGGCTAGATCATAAAAGATCGTGCAGTTCGGCCTGGTTCTCTTAGGATGCTTGTTACAGGGGAAGCAGCCACTACAGAAGAAGTCCCACGCTCCTCAGTCTCCACGCTGCAGAGGCTATGTATCGCTGTTCCAGTCTATAGCCCTAGCTGGGCCCCCAGCCATCATCACCTGCATCGCCTGCCGCCTCGTGAGTGGCCGTCTTTGGCCTCCAGCCCGATCAAACCTTCAGATGACTGCAGCTTAGCCAACACCTGCCTGCAACACTACAAAATCATGAACAAAATAAAATGGTTGTTTTAAACCACTGACTTTTGGGGGCAATTTATCACTCAGCTATAGATGTCACAAGAACAGGAGAGTAACTGGGCCCATGTTGTAGCGGAGAATGTGCCTTATCTAAAGGGGTTCATGCAAGCGTTGTGCTGGAGGGTTTCAGGTCCTGGACAGCCAGCTGTGATCTAACAAAGAGATGTTAGATCCAGAATTTTGTAAAATCTCCAAATGTTTTAGCTATCAGTTACTAACTAACAATTTTTGAAAACACTGTGTGCATCATACAAAGCTGTCTATGTGCCAGTAAAGCCCGTGAGCTGCCAGTTTGCCACCTCTGTTGTCTTTAGAAGTGAAGAGAGTCTGCTTGCCCCACCCTATCCAAGGCCTTCTTGTAAACTGGGGCTATCAGCCCCAGCTAGTGGCCTCCAGCCCAGCAGCAATATAATGTATTATATTATCCCTATAATGTATTAGCATATGAAAACCTGCATTTAAGCAAGGTTTGCACATTCCCACATCTAAACCAAACAAACTGCCTCTTGTTTCACCAGTGATTGGAGCTCTGACCCATTTAAGCATGACAGCAAAACAGGGATTAGCAGGGGGTGTTGCTAGTGGTGTTTTGATTGGGAGGGGATGAAAGAAGTTGGAGGGAGAAGGGTGGGAGGAGGGACGATGAAGGAAAACTTCTTGGAGGACAAAAGTTCACCAGTTTTCCCTTGAAATTAATTTAAGGGCAATGACATCAATAAAAATTGCTGTGAATTGTTAAGTGTTTTTGAAAAAAACAGCCCTACTTATTGTTTTTGGCTTTTGCTGAGAATATTTGCTCTGGGCCCTAAAGGAGTTCACCTTTAACTGTGGAGGGTAGAATTGCATATCATTTTTTATCTACTTCTTGTGGAATTTCTTTAGGATGTGGGTGAGGCAGAAGACAGCGCCGCTGAGCTGACACAGACATGCTCAGTGCCAAGGCCCAGGGGACATTTGTGGCCTATGAGTAGGGGACCTAAGAGGTGGGAACAGGTGAGCATTGCAGAGCCAAAATATGTGCAGTCATGCAGGGAGAAAGGCGGCACCAGGATAGGGGCAGCTTTACAAAGAATTGTGGAAGGGTCCCTGGCCATTGGGGTGTCTGTGGCCTCAGGCTTCATCAACGGAATGAATAAATATATGACTATTTCCCAAAGGTCTGATAACAAAAAAGTATTCTATAGTGTGTTTAAAAACTATTAATGTTTAATCTTTTATATTGAACTTAATTTTGAAATGGTCCAAAGGGTAAATAGTAAAATGTCTCTCTCCCATCCTAACACCCTCATATTGTTTTGTTCCCCCATATAATCAATATAATCTAGTGTTTGTTTATTTTTCCAGAGATACTTATGCATATACACAGTAGAAAAATTATTTTTTTCACTCAAGTAGAGGCATATAATATATACCGTCCTATGCTTATCTGTTTTCTCATGACTGTGTAACCTAAAGAACATTCCATATTTCCATAGCTGTTCATGCGTGTGCCCTCATTCTTTCCTACAGCTGCACAGTACTTTGTTTTACAGGTATATCATAATTTATTTAAATAGTTCTCTATTGATGGACAAGCATATTGTCTCTATTGTAATTTCCTTATGAAATAATTTAGAGTAAATTCTGTGATATGTGTATAAGTGAAAACTGATCTGTGACATGTGAGTCGGCGTTTGAAGTAGCCTGAGTGATAGCGCTTCAAGGGTAAATACTTAGAACTTCAAATATCCTTATTGTAACCTACCTCAGAGGGTTTGCTAATTAGCATAAGGGATGAAATGAGTGGAGTTAAAAATAGTTGGTTAGGAAGATCATATACTTCTCATGGTCTGACTGTCTGACTGTTTGCCTATTTGACTGACTGAATATCTGACCGACTGTTTGTCGACTGACTGACTGACTGACTCTCTGAATATCTGACTTAATGATGGGCTAGTTGACTGGTCTGGGTAACCACAGAAGGAATATGTTGCAAGGGACTTAAGGCATCTTATTGGGCTTGGAGTCTCCCTTCCAGCTCCTATGCTGTCCATATATCGGAAGCTCTTTTTCTTTCAGTAAGAAACCAATCGGCTCTGTGAAGAAAAAACACCACCAAAGGAAAATAAGTTCCTAAATCTTTGCTAACAGATTTATGGTGTTTGCAGAATCCTGAACAAACAAAAACAAAACAAACAATTTTTAAAACTCCCGAAACATCCCTAAACCAAATCTCAGAGCTCAGTCAGCTTCTGTTGCTGCCTCCCAACTGCCAAAAGGAATTCTCTGAGGCAAATCTGTGACGTAAGAAAATTTCTCTCCCATGAGCTTTCCCTCTGGTGGAGACCCTTTATCTTCTTTCAGCTGACCAGGGCATTGCCCCCTTTACCTCCTTCCTCACTCAAAACAGAGAAAGATCTGATAACCAGTCATTGACCTTTGTTCACTGATGGATTATATTTTGACTGGAACTCATATTCATCAACACCTTGTCTGAAATAAGCTTGTGAAATTGAAGACTTTTAGCTGTAACTATGGGATGAAAAGCGTTTCACTCAAGTTAAAAGAATTTCAAGCACTAGCAAAAGGGAAGGGAGAGGTGAAGGTCTACTCAGCCACCTCTAAATGTGGTCCTGGTTTGTCTTCTTTTAGCGGGTGTTTTTCCCCACAAGAAACCTCTGGCATCACTGTGGAGAACAATGCAGGGGCTAGCAGAGCTAAAGCTGCTAGAGGTCTGGCTCAAGGATTGTTTGGATTAGAACTGTCAGTGACTTCTTCTAGAATCTTCCAGATCTTGCTCCCACCTTCCCTACTTGACCAGGGACAGACTTGTTCCTTACTACCTCAACCAAATTCCTAACCTTGGTCCATCTGTTCCCAGTCTCTAAGAGACATAATTTACCCATTCTGGGCATTTTGATTGTGTAGTGATTATTTAAATATTTTTCCCTACATAGATCCTGTGTCCGTCAATCTGAAAGCATTTGTCTAACAGTATCTCTCCCTCAGATTAGGAAGCTTCTAACTGCAACAGAAGACATGCCGTTAATATATATTTATTAATTAGAGTTTGAAGACATGATTAACTAGGAAACGTGGGAATGAGGATTCTGAGTTTCAGTGTCCCTTTGGGGTCTCTATGTTTGAAAGAAGGGGTGTACTTTGAGTTCTAATAACAAAGGTGGGTATTATCTTCATTTTACCTGTGAGGAAATTCATGCTCAACTCTGTCTAGTAATTTTCCCAAGAATACCTAGCTGGTGAGCTGTGGAGCCAATATTTGAGCCCAGTTCTGACTAACTGCCACATTCATGCTTGTTCCATTAGAGCACAACAGTAAGAAATGGTTTTATTTCCTAAGACTTTTGTATCTGTAGCTACACAAACAGATAGCAATCAGTTCTAACACTGGGCTGAAATCTATAGGACTTGTTTAAAGGTAGGCAACGAGCATCACTATTTTTAACATCTTACTATTGTCTTCCAATTTTTTCACAGTCCAAAATTTTCTAAGAAAAGGATTTTCAATAATGTCCTGATTATAATAGTTCTTACTCTTGCCAGAGCTGGCAAAAATAAATGCCCAGTGGACAGAGTAGGTTTTATTACTTTTAAAGAAGTAATTATTAGTGTAAAAACAAATGAGAGAGAGGTCTTTCATGAAATGAAAAACATGAACTCTTGTCCCTGTCTTGGTGGACTTACGTCTTAGGGAGCAGGTTAAAAGTTTACCATAATACACTAGGGTTATCTGTTCAATTTCAAATCCAAGATCGATAAGGCTTATCAGAGCATTTTTATGACTTCAGGGAGGTTATCGCTATCTTAATATAGTGATGAAGACAAAAGCCAGACCTCAGGAGAGGTCAGAACTGAGCAATCAAATTAACATCTGTCAGGAATGACTTGGTCCAATCTTCAAGGTTAACATATTCACAGATGACAAAGTGTCTAAATGGAAAGATGATAATTATTGACCCTGAAACCTTCTGGGGCTTGGCAGGCAGCTGTGGGGGAGATAAGGAGATTTCAGTTGAGATACAAAATACATGTTTGAATGTAACTTCCTTATTTTCCTTTTGTGAAATTGGAGGAAATGCCAAAACCAAGTCTCAGTTAACCACGGTCCTGTTGGATGGAGATAAAGCAGATCATTGAGGGCCTCCTTCCCCACAGCCATTTTCTCCAGAATTATAATTTAGGGTCCTTGACAGATATGAGTTCCATGGTCTTTCTTTTATTTATTAACCCCAAAGAGGAACGGGAAAGAGGTGGGCAGCCAGAAAAAGAAAGAGGAAAGAAGAAACTTAGGTAAGGCTGATCAATAGAGAACTAGGCAAAATTTGCAAAGAAAAGCTTCAAGTTTCATATAGTTTATTATGCCATCATTAACTAGTTAATTTCTTAACAAGGTCTATAAACTGAAAGGTTTTCCCACTTCAGACCAGAAATTGAGTTCCTAATTTTAATGTGAACCTGGACTCAAATTTATTAAAAACAAACAAACTTAATAGAACTGACAACTGTGTTATTTACAGTTTTCAATTTTGTGGCCTAAATGAATATTATCTACTAATAGTACAAACTCCTGAGGAAAGGAACATTATCTGTTTTGTTCCTCAAATATTTCCAATGCTTAGAGAAGTAAAGAGGTATATTATCTCTGTCTCTATCTTAAAGTCTGCTGGTGCATTTTCTCTCACAAAGTGAGGCAAAGAAGTCACCTGGAATGTGATAAACTTTCTTGATGGTAAGCATACTTTGACAAGGAGATAAATTGGACTGGAGGCTCTGGTCCTCATGGTGACTCCTTTAAAGAAGTTCTGATTTATTGCGTGTGAAAGTCAGACCCAATGAAACTGTTTTTTGTAGAAGAATCAACCAATATTTTACTCATTCGTGAAATGTTGGTGCCAATCAAGACTGATTTGTAACTTGATATTACGCCAGTCAAGACTGACTTGACTTTCAACCGTGATGCATCACCCAAGTTTATGTAGTGATGGCCCCATCTACACATTGGCCACAAAACAATGAGAACTGTGGAATACAGTTAGACAAGACACTAAGACACTCTTAGCTCAGCTACATGGCTGATAATAAAAAAGTAGTGCTGTCTAGATATTAAAAGGACCCATAGCAAAGCAGAAAAAATAATTGCAATCAGCAAACAGTAATGGCTGAGCCCATGAGACTTGGCCAGAGTCTTGCTGGTCTACCTAGGAGTGACAGCATGGAGTAGTGGAAAGAGCACTAGGATTGGATAGGATGGGAGACCTGGATTCTGGTGCTACTTCTGTCACTTACCAACTATGTAACTGTGGGGAACTTGGTTAAACCGTCTCATTCTTGGTTATTTATCTCTATAGCATTAATTCTTCCAAAGGGAGATATTGTTATCCAAAATAAGACTCTCAAGGAAAGATACTTGGGTCATCTCTCAGTTATTAACCTATAAATTATCCATAAGGCAGACTTCCTAATATACTTTTCAATCCAAAATTGGCTTCTCCTGTTGCTACTGGGACACTTCCAAGCAAGCTTCCCCTGCCAAACAGCCAGTATGTTTATGGGAATAAATAGCTGAATTCTCATGCTCTTACTCTTCAAGGAGAAAAAGCACACCTTCCAAACTGTGTCGGGAGAAACCCTCCCAGTGACCCTTCTTATCTTATCCTGAAGTTAAGCATTCCTGTTCCTACAAAAATCCATTAAAGGCCTCCTCCTGCCAATGCCTATCACCACAGCCTTTAACAATAATGAGGATAATGATAACGGTGTTCATAATAATATCGTATTAGGTCTCTGTCCTTCCAGAAAACACAGACTTTTGATTTCATAGGGAGATACTGGCTTCCTTTAACCCCGTTTTCCAAGATTGCATAAAAGGCATTGACTGTCAGATTGATGAGATGGAGATCTATTTCACGATGGAGTTAGGCACTAACCCAAGATTTGATATAGTTAGTAATGTCTTTGGCAAATATCCTTATTAGAAAAAGTCTCTGTGAACTTTCACTTACAAAAAAAAATTACTATAATTCTCAGTGTAAATGCCTTTTGTTAATTAGAAAACTAAGATTTTTCTTAAATTGCTGAATTAAACATTGGAATGGGATAAAATATAAAATTGATCTCATACTCAAGAAATGGTAGTATTGGGTCATATTTTCCTCTCTACTTTTCATGTCTACTTTTCCCCACTTGCATATCAGTAGGCATTTGTACAGATTTCTTCTTAGAACATCTACCTTACTATGTGAAATAGCAGAGTAAAGAGGGGACTAATCTACTGAACAGTAACCATATGCCAGGTTCTTTGGTGTCAGGATCAATTTTCTCACCTGTAAAATATCTTAGGATAATAATATTTGATGCATTTTTGAGTTAGTGTGAACATTAATTAAGATCGTACTCGTGAGTCTAGTAAGTCAAGTTTATCCTGAGGGCAGACCCTCACCACTTGAACCATTCCCAGTATTCTGAGTTGCTCAATCTCCTGAGGTCCGGTCAAAGGTCAAAGTCCCCTATTAAGGAAGAGCATAAACTCTTTCTCACTAACTGGTAAATGACTCATAAGTTCTGAAAGTGAATCATTTTAGGAAGGTTCGTATTTGGTTGGGATGGAAACCTTAAAATGATACTCAAACATGGTGATTTCAGGAGTGAGACATCTGGTAGGTGGAGATTTCTTTTTGGTGGGAATGGAGGAGTGGGCAGAGTCAGCTTCTTTGGACAGCCCCCCATGATCTTCCACATCTATGGAGGAGGGTGGTGGCTGAGAGGTGTTGTGTGTTGTGCTGGCTCCGTCTTGGAGAGAACTGGGGTGTGCATGTTACCTTGGAGATGCTTCCCAGCTCATCCATGAGAGGGCACTGGCGCTCTAGATAGCCATGTTTAAGATTCTTGTCTGAAGAGAGACGTTTGTCCCACAACTTCAGGGGCGGTTAGCCACTTGTACCACATCTGTGGCTGCGTTTGACAGAAGTGATATACATAAATATATATGTATGTTCTGTCCTTTTACCCAGCTTAGTATATCTGTGGTCCTCTGACCCAGGCTGCCAACTGTTAAACTTCTGCCCACGTGTGGAAGAGCTGATCACTGGGTGCAAAATATATTTTAAAAGTTAGGGCAACAAGTCTATAATTCAGGATTACACTAGAAAGGGGAAACAGGGCCCCCTGGGAAGGCCCTCCAAAGGAAGGAAAAGGGTCTCTCCCCGTGGAAGGAAAGACAGTATAGGAAGAAAAAGAAAAAGGAGCGAGCAGGTAATTTCCAGTGAAATGGATAATGTCCTGAACCCCTCACCCTGAATTGAGAAATGTCTTTTGACATAGGGTTCAAAGAAAAGATAACTAAAGGCCCTTACATACATAGCTTTTCAGATGGGTGCAAGCCTCGTATCATCGTTCAAAACCGGCCACCTAGGGCTTCCCTGGTGGCGCAGTGGTTGGGAGTCTGCCTGCCGATGCAGGGGACACGGGTTCGTGCCCCGGTCCGGGAAGATCCCACATGCCGCGGAGAGGCTGGGCCCGTGAGCCATGGCCGCTGAGCCTGCGCGTCCGGAGCCTGTGCTCCGCAACGGGAGAGGCCACAACAGTGAGAGGCCCGCATACCGGAAAAAAACCCAAAAAATAAAACAAAAACCGACCACCTAGTGAAACTTCTCCCATTCCTAGAGTCACTTTCTCTCATACCATCCTGTTATATTTTCTTCATAATTCCTGGTACTATCTGAAATAATCATAATTATTTATTTATTTATGTATTCCCTGTCATCTTTATTAGAGCATCAACTCTGTGAGGGCTGGAACTCTGACTATCTTGTTCACCACTATAGCTTCAGCTCCTGGAAGTATTTCCTGGCACAGTAGACGCCAATAAATGCTGGACGAACGATAATGCCCGAAGGTGTCAACATTTCACAAGTAGGGTCAAAGTGATTATGTTCAGTGAAAGGCTATGGCTTCAGAGGAACTGAAAAATGCTTCCTAATGCAGCATGCCCCAGTGGGTTTTGAATGTAGACAAAGTGAATGGGTTGCTTTTCTGACCAGTGTGATCTGTGGTCACCTCAGTGGCCATATACCATCTATACACACATATGCACACCCATACATTTTCTATATTTTTATTAACTTCTAAATATGTAATTGTGGAAAGAGTGTCTGCATGTTGAGTAGTCCTAGAATTTGGAAGAAATGTATTATTCTACCAGGCAACATTCCATGAAACTAATTATCTGGGGAAGTTCATGTAGATTTGTATATATAACTCACCCACCTATGGAAAGAAGTTACCATATGGCCACAATTTTATAGGAAATCCCCATATGTCTTTATTTTGGGGTTCAGAAGATTTAACCACTTATAAAGAAAATATTAAATGACTTCAAAATAAAAATTTGATCTTTTAAGTCAATCTGAATTTGGATTGTGAGTTCTGAATAACCAGGTAATGAGGTAGGGGTGACCAGCTTTAGGTAGGGTGTCAAAAATTCACAACCAGGGCTTCCCTGGTGGCGCAGTGGTTGAGAGTCCACCTGCCGATGCAGGGCATGTGAGTTCGTGCCCCGGTCCGGGAGGATCCCACATGCTGCGGACCGGCTGGGCCCGTGGGCCATGGCTGCTGGGCCTGCACGTCCGGGGCCTGTGCTCCGTGGCGGGAGGGGCCGCAGCAGTGAGGGGCCTGCGTACCACAAAAAAAAAAAAAAAAAAAAAAAATTCACAACCAACCTGACTGGGGTAGCAACAGACTTACTGGAGCCACCAAGTGGGTTTGCCATGGCCATCATGAATTTATGCATACTTTCTAATTTCAGTATCAAATGGAATAGAGTGATTCAGAAAATCAGTGAAGAAACACATTTTTGAGTGACTATCACATATTTGTACTAGGTTAAGTCTATGGGGAACACTCAGTAAGGTTTTCCTCTTGAGGAGGTTAAATCATGCTGAGGAAATATGACACACTTCTATCAGTCAGAATTTTTTCAGTTCCTTGTTAGTCAGGGTTCTCCAGAGAAACAGAACCAATAAGATATACCTATATCTATCTATCTATCTATCTATCTATCTATCTATCTATCTTTCTATGATCTATCTGATTTATTATAGGAGTTGGCTCCCATGACTATGGAGGCCACCAAGTCCCATGATCTGCCTTCTGCAAGGTACAGAACCATGGAAGCTGGTGGTAATTCAGTCTGTGTCTGGAGGCCTGAGAATCAGGGGAGCTGATGGTATAAGTCTGAGTTCAAAGGCTGGAGAATTGGGAGGCTGATGGTGTTAAGTCCTGGTTTGAGTCTGAAGGCCTGAGAACCAGGAACACTGACGTTTGAAGGCAGAAGATGATGCCTCAGCTCAAGCAAAAATACCAAATTCACCCTTCCTTCATCTTTTTGTTCTATTCAGGCCCTCAGTGGATAGGATGATGTCCACCTGCATTGGTGAGGGCAACCTTACTCAGTCTACTGATTCAAATGCTAATCTCTTTTGGAAACACCCTCACAGACACAACCAGAAGTAATAGTCTTACCAGTTATCTGGGGATCCCTTAGCCTAGTCAAGTTGACACATAAAAGTAACCATCACAATTTCCAAGTAAAGAAAACTCAACTCAAATTGGCTAAGGTAAAAAACAGGAATTTATGGTCTCATATAATTGGAAAGTTCAAGTTTCAGGTTGACTTTGGGCATTATTGGATTAAAGACTTAAACTAAGCCACAAGGTCCCCATATTTCTGTCTCTCAGCTGGGCTCTGCTTTCTTCCTGTACTGGCTTCATTCTCAGGCCCAAGGCTCAAGCCTTGTGGAATAAGTGAGCACCTCTTTCCCATCTCTCAAGCCAAAGCCCTAAGATGAACTCTGATAATGCTGATCAGCATTACTTGCCCAAAGAGAACTGGGGGCTGTGAATGGATGTGGGTGACCAGAAAACTACTAATGACCACAGTATGAAGCAGTAAATGGCGAATGTCATGCAAATGACTCAGGTTGGAAATGATTTGAGGGTTCAGGGGAACAAGAGGTTAATGTGATTGGAGTCACGAAGATACACACCAAAGGATAAAGATACGCTTCGTAAGGGCCTTGCAGGACAATTTTGGGGCATCTTCTCTGCCTAGACACTTTCTGGGCAGCTCAGTATGTGTGAAAGAGTGAATGGGCTTTGTGGACAAGAAGCCAATGACATAGCCATTGTCCAACAACTTGCCATCTTGAAAGTGCAGTAGAGAAATTTGCCTCCTGTAAATACCTCCAAGTGCAGTGCCATTTACTGAGCCCCAAAGTGCCTAGTTGACAAGATTTTTCTTCATGTTGATGGGGCAAGTTCCATTTCAGGTTTTGGTCTGCTATTTGTTTCAAGCCTTGCCTAAGCACATGATCTGTGATCCCACCAAGCACATTCCCCAAGCTGGTCCTGTAACTGCAGGGTACAGGAAGCCTTCTGTCACTGCAGGAGCCAGCTTCTCTGCCAGATTGAACCTGCTCACTCACTGTGGGAGAGACCCCAGTGATCCAGCAGCCCTGGTCTGAGTGGGAGACATGAAAGCTTTTGTGGAATAGTACTTCTGAAGGGAAGACTTCATATCCTCAGCTAATTTATTTTTATGCTGCCTTTTTTATTGACCTGCTACACGATAAAACATTGATAAAAGCATTCATTAGTAAATAGGCTCTCTGATTGCATCATGGTGGTTCTTGTTTTATGAATCGTCACTAGGAAAACATATGTGGTTTTCTGTGTTGTCAGACTTGGATATAAACCATCTTTATCTTTTCTGTTGGAGCTCAGTAACAGCATATGTCAATATTAACCTAGGATTTAGAGCTCCATGTTGGGTTTATCTGGAGACTGTGAGATTCGGGTTCTCATAGAACTTTTCAATACACTGAAATTGTTTTTCTGTGCAAAGTTTAAAAGAAAGACAATGAGAAAACATGGGAAATACATATATATGTGTGTGTATATATATATATACACACACATATATGTATATACATATGCATACATACACTCCCACAGGCTGAAAGGAATGATCAATTGGACTTCTTGAAATAGTGTAAGGTTTTAAGTATGTGTTCACTGGAAGGTTCCTGAGAGGTAAATGACATGGATTTCTGTGTCCTCATATTTCACTACTAATATAGTGGAATGAAATCCATTGGTCTATTTTACTTTATATTGGTAAAATGAATTACTTTCTTCTTTTTCTTTCTGAGTATGCTGTATATTTTTTAAACCTCAGAGTAGTTCTCAAGACTACCTAAATGTCTTTTATTCTAGAAATATTTCTCTCCTTCCAGTGTTTTAGGCCATAGTTTTACTGGTACATAGTAAAGCTTCAGGCTACTTACACATGATTAATGTATCATTATACACAACTAGAAGCCCAGTGGCTAAATGAAAGTTAATATTTTACATATTAGAATTCTATTTTTAATCAGAGGGGATGATCAGCAAATAGTTTATTTATTCAACAAATACTGATTGAAAATATCTACAGGTCAAACACGTGGATTAAATGTTACTTCTATTATTAGTGTAAGATATCTCTGTGTCACTTTAAAGGCATTTGTACTTGAGAGTGTTGACCCTGTATTCCAAATGTAAAAAATACTATAGATATATGCATATGGATACATATGCATATATAAACACATATATACACACACGAATACAAATTTATAGTTAGAAAAAATCAAGTCTATTATCACTTACTGCAAAAACCCTGCTGATTTTAATGAAGGTAGAAGATCTTAGATAATTAACTTGTCAAATAAAAGAAAAATGTCAAAAATGAGTGACTTTGTAAAATATTAACAGGGAAAACAAATAGATGATAAAGATATTTTTATTTTTTAATTGAGTTAGGTTTATCCTATAATCACATTTTGATTGCTGTTGATTTATGCTTATACCACACTCCAGCTGACCTTCAGTCCTTAGATCTTTTTTCACTTAAGTGAAATCAGGTGAGAGTTCATTCAGTGCTGTAGGGAGAACAGTGGTGTGACAAGAGTCCTGAATTGGGTTATACACTGCTGACCATTAGCTATTTAACCTTAGCTAGTTAAAAACGCTACTTGTTTTAGCAGGCATTAAAATCTACAAAACCAATCTGCACTGGGCTACAGAGGAAAGAAAGAGTCTGGCTTGAACTTCAAGTTGTACCACTTACTAGCTCTGTAAACTTAGGCAAGCTACTGAACTTCTCAAAGCTGACTTTGGGGTTAATGACAGTGCAACACATACTACCTTTGTAACCTGGGGCATGTTATTTCATCTCCTTAATTCTCGGTTTTCTCAATGTAAAATCGTGGTAGTTAGGAGTGGGAGTGGTTTAGGTTAGCCCAGGGAGCTGCTTAGCACAGTGTGAGTGGATGGGACATAGTCAACTGATGAGAGTAATAGCAGATGATGGATAGTCAACTGACGGAAGAATGGTGACATTAGTTTGTTCTCTGCTCTCCTATTTAGGAAAGTTGAATAAATAAGAATAACAGAGGCTCAGACAAATGGACAAGACTGTGACAGAAGACAGACCTGTGCCTCCTATCTCAGTGTACCTCAGTGCAGCTAAGAATCACCCTGGGGGGCCCCACTTGCTATTTATGACCATCAAGCTTTCAGGTACCCAGAAGGGATATTGGCTGTGCAGCCTACACAACTTTAAAAGCACTTAGAGGAATGCAGTTCCATTAGACCAGGCATAATGGACCCGCTCAGGGTCGTGCTTTGTAAATACACGGCTAATGTCATTCTGACATGTTTACAGGCCAAGACATGCTTCACATGGGTCAGGACCTTTGAGTGAATCTACTGGCTCTCAGGAGTCAGTTCCCTTACCTCTCACACCCAGGACTCTTTCACTTGTACGCAAAAATTTTTTTAAACTGGCAGTAAACAAATTACTGTTTCAAAAGATTGTGGAATGACCTTGGAGGTACACATGTCAGACCATCACAAGGCAATTGCCCAGAGGTGAAGAAAAACCATTATCATAGTTTGCAGCTGGTTAATTAAAGGCTATTTTTGTCATCTTCAATTCTGCGAAAGTCAAGAGAGCTACAGTCAAACTTTTACATGAGAAATTCCTGAAATAATGGGGTGGAAGGGGCAAACCAATCATAGGCTTTGTCTCTTCCGAATAAGAGTTAAGCATTTGTCCTTCTCACACCCTCCAAATTTTGCTTGGTGCAGTGTAAACCAAGATTTCAGTGCTTTTCTTTGAAGCTTCCTGGAGTCTAAATTACTTGGAGATGATCCTACAGGAGGAACTCACTGTTGCGGTTTATCTGATGCCTTTTCCGTTTTGCAAGGTCACTGGCATTGCTGATGACAGAATGTAATAGGTCTTAATATTTTGTGTTAAAAGGTCATGAAAATATTTCTTAGAATTTCTCCTTTAAATTCTGGAGACAAATTATTTCATTTTTTGAAATACAGCAGTACCTCAGAGCAATTTTGAATTGATGCCTAATGTTTTAAAGCTGGTAGGCTTCTGAAAAGTCATTTTATGGACTGGTGCATTTTTGGCACTCATTTACAAGGCAGAAATCATTTACAAGGACTACAGTAAAAATTTATATCATTTAAAACTCCATGGCAGGAAAAATTCAGCTCAAGTCAGTGACTTCCAGTGTTCAGGGGACACCTCTTATATTTCAGGGAGTCTGAGATCTACTCACTTCACCTCATTCCACTCTTAAATTTCCCATAAGAACACTGGATCTCCTTAGAATAAGAAGGGTGGTACCTTGTTCTTACTCTTTGCTTTTCTTTCCACTGACAGATAATGAGGCTTATGCACTTCAAAGTAAATAATCAACTTAATTTTCAAGTCAAGTGATAACACTTCCACATATCAGACTTTTACATTGAGTTTCCAAAGAGTCAATATTTAGATAGTCAATCTATCTTATTGCAAAATTGACCAATGCAAATGACTTGTGACCTTCAAGTTTCAAATTCCAGGAGTGAAGCAAACTCCACCAATCACCGTGTTGGGGTTCCCCACTGGTGTGTGTCAAAGAGAATGAGCAGGCTTGTGAGGGGGAGACTGGGAGGGAGTTGACGACCAAGAAAAGAACAAAGGGCTTCTTTGGATTTCCGACCCATAGCTCTGCCCACTGCATCCTATAACCTTATTATCCCAAGTTAGTTGCTGATCCTGGTCCTAGGATCATTGAGGTATTTTCCAACAGGTAACTTTCCCCACCTTAGAAGAAACTTGCATATATAATGCTGATGATGATCCCAGGGCCAATTTAGAGAGAGCTCACTTGTGTACTTCTGGATTTTGTGCAAGTTGTGCTTCCTCGGCTAAATTCCTGTTCATCCTTTTGGCACCAACTTCAATGGCACTTCTTCTCTCTTAGCCCACAACCTAGGAATATTTGATCATCCCTTTCCCTTTTTTTCATTGCACATTGCAATAATCTTTATTGCATCCTATTGCAGTTGTTCATGTTTCTTTCTATCCATCTAGAATTTGAACCTAAAGAGCAGGAATCACATTGTGTTCCCTAATTTAACCTCAGGATCTTATGCAGAGCTAGAAAAGTTATAAGAGCACAATAGAAAGTCTTTGTGTGCTGGACAAAGGACCCCAGATTCTCAGCTCTCTGCTCTCCCCTCCATCTCCCTGCCTGACCTTCCTTCCATCCCTCACCTTCACTCCACTCCAGCTCCACGCTCAGCCCCTCAGGTTCCACAATGGTACTTGATACTCTCTGAGAGACAACATAGGGACTAGGTTTCCCATTTGGAGCACACCATCAATGCTAACTAAATCACATGATTGTGTGGGTGTTTGCTATCCATGGCTCCAGGTCAATGTCCTGAGGGCAGGAAGGATGCTTGTGCATAAAAATCATTAATCCAGATGTTAACATTTGATGGGCCTGGGAGTTAGTGGTGACTAAGAAATGCCAGACAGAATGCTGCTTCTGCATGTGGCTTCAGAGAGGCCCTCTTCTTTAATGATTAACAGCTTATGTCTGGTTCCTCCCTTGATCTCTGAGCGTCTCCCCAATCTTTGCAGCACGAAGGTAGTGTCTAGTCGGCCACATTTCATGTAATTCACAACTTGCTTCTAAATCTAGACCTGTCCAGTAGGTCAAAATAATTAGAGACCTACACTGGGCCCTTAAAATTGACCACGAGGGTTCTTTTCTGTCTTGGAGCTCATGCGTCACCAGCATAAGGCTATAGACAATCCATTGGTGTTGTCCTTTTTAGCTGATAGAGAAATAACCCATTGTCTTTTTGGAAGCTAATGGATGGATAATGATAACAAGATTAGAATGGTTAAACCAAGAGATGTTTAAAAATATCTGTTGCTTGGCCTTGAAATATACTAGATCTAACTGTTAGTATGCTAGTTGATCCATTCTGGATCAAATTTGTAGACATCTTTGACACTCAAATGTCGCATCCTCTTATTGCCATAATTGAATGAATTGCTCTCTACTCCATGCTCATAGCTCAGCTTTATCAGGTTGCGTGTAGCTAATTGTTTCCTTGTCTATCATCCCTTGTATGTGAGCTACTTGAGGAAGGCCTCACATATTACTCACTTCTTCCCAAGTAACAACCCAGGGGTTGATGAATGGTAACTAATACTTCTTAAGAATATCCTATGTGCCATACTTTGGTAAAGAATTTACCTGCATGAAATCATTTTATGCCCACAGCTAGGCTAAAGGTTAGGGACTACTGTTACCCCTGTTCTACCATCTTGGAGAGGTAACTAACTAATTTGCCCAAAGTCTTACACCCTGTGGGATGGGGAGTCAGGATTTGAATCCAGTTGGTTTGGTTTCTGATCCCAGGCTCTTTATCATCATTGCCTTTCCATAGAGGGTGGTAAACTGTGTCCCAACAAACATGGGGAAAGGAAGGCTGTAACTGACTGAGGGGCAAAATCCACTTTCAGGAACTTGAGGGTGGACTATATGATAACTCTCCCTGCACAGCTTCTAGACATCTTACAGAAAGGATGGAGAATTGGAATTCACACGTGTCCTGGGATTTCCACAGCCTCCACACAGTTACAGCTCTAAATGCAGACATCCACTCACTTCTCCCCTGTTTCTGTGTTCTAACTCACATTTTCACATGTCTGTGCTTTCCCAGTCAACTTATTAATCTCTTCCACTCAACGTATCTTGCACTTTCCATAAATCTTAGCAAAATCTCTTGTACATAAAAGACATTCACTAAAGGGGTGGATTTTTAATTGAAGAATGGTTGATTTACAACTACAACTATATATATATATAATACCACATCTTCTTTATCCATTCATCTGTTGATGGACACTTAGGCTGCTTCCATATCTCGGCAATTGTAAATAATGCTGCTATGAACACTGAGGTGCATGTATCTTTTCAAATTAGTGTTTTCATTTCCTTTGGATATATACCCAGGAGTGGGATTCCTGGATCATGTGGCAGTTCTATTTTCAATTTTTTGAGGAATATCCATACTGTTTTGTAGAGTGGTTACGTCAATTTACAAAGGAATGGTTATCTTTATAGATGTAGTTGACACATTTTTAATGAAGGATATTGAAGGATACATAAAAATGCACAGATCATAAGCATACAGCTCAATACATTTTTGCAAGGAGGCCAAACCCACTTAACAACCACCCAATTCAAGACATAGAACATTGCCACCACCTGAGAAGGTTTCCTCATGATGTCTCCCAGAAATCACTATCCCCAAACATAATCACTATTCTGACTTTCATCACCCTAGGTTTGTTTTGCCTTTTTAAAGCTTTATACAAGTGGAATTATGGAATATTTCCTTTTTGTGTGTGGCTTGCCTCATCCAGCATTTTATTTGTGGCATTCATCCATGTAGAACTGGGTGGTATATTTGCATGTTTGCATAATATTTCATTGTATCAATGCACCATAATTTATTTATCTGTTCTACTGTTGGTAGACAAATAGGCTGTTTCCAGTTTTTGGTTATTGCAATGATGCTGTTATAAGCATTTGTATACATCTTTTCTTTTTCTGGGAGGAGGATACCACATACATGTGCATTTCTATTGTGTATACATTTAGGAATAGAATTGCTGATTCATTGGGTGTGGATATATTCAGCATCCTTAGATACTACTAATCAGTTCTGCAAGTTAGTTGTACAAATTTACAGCCCCAGAATTACTTCTGCTTTATGTCATTGCCAACATTTCAAATAGTCATTTTTGTTCAGTTTTAGCAATTCTGATGGATATGTAATGGTATTTCATTGTGACTTTAATTTGTGTTCCACAATTGACTTTTGTACAGTGACCAGGTATCCAATAAACTTAATTAATTTATTAATTCTAATAGTTTGTAGATTCTTTTTTGTTTTACTTACACAATCATATCATCAGAAACTAATGACGGTTTTACTTCTTCCTTTCAACAGCACATGCCTTTATTTATTTTTCTCGCTAGGACCCCCAGTACAATGTTAAATGGAAGTGGTGATAGCTGACATTCTTGTCTCATTACCAATTGCAGAAGGAAGGCTTTTAATATTTCACCACAAAGTATGGTGTCCATTGTGGGCTTTTTGTAGATAGTTTTGTTCAGATTAATAGTTTCATTTTATTCCTGGTTTCCAGTAGTTTGTTTTAAATCATGATTACATGTTAAATTTTTTCAAATGTACTTTCTACGGCTGACTCTTCTTTCTTTCTTTTTCTTTCTGTTAATGTGGGAATTGCAATTAGCGATTTTTGAATATTAAATACCTTTGCATTCTTGGAATAAAACCCACTAAGGCATGATGTATTACCTTTTTATGAGTAACTGGATATGCTACTATTTTGTTAAGTACAATTGCATCTATGTTCATGGGAAAGACTGATCATAATTTTCCTTTCTTATAATAATCTTATCATGTACCAACTTTAAGCTGACTTCTATTTTGTATTTTTTTTACTATTTTTTCTCATTGGTTAGATTTTTAGCTATATGTTCTTTTACTGTTATTTAGTATTTACCCTAGAGATTACAAAATCCATCCATGATTTATTATCATGTTACCTTTTTCCAAACAATGTTCGAATCTTCTAGCCCTTTAACTTCATTTACTTCCCTCTTTTGTATTATTATTGTCATAATAATATGATAATATTTATATTATATATACATAAAATTGATACATTTAAAAACAATATATGTATTATTATGTACATTTAAATATACATATTATACAAAATATATACTATTATATATGTAATATTTTATAAATATTGTAAAATATATACATATAAACATGCATATATGTATAAATAATACATATTTTAAATATTATAAGCAGTACTTATATTGTGTGTAAAATATGTTATATTTAAAATATATATTATACATATTTAAACTCCACAAGACATTATTAATGTTGATTTTATGTTAATGCTCATTTTTATTTTCTTAAATTTTTACCTTTTCTGATGTTTTTTTATTCCTTCCTGCATTATGTCCTTGTTTCCATCTGGATTCATTTTTTTTTTTTTTCTGCCTAAGAATTCCCTGCAGGTCTACTGGTGATTATTTTTGTGTATGGTGTTAGAGAGTGATCTAATTTCATACTTTTACCTGTACCTGTCCAGTATTCCCAGCACCACTTATTGAAGAGGCTGTCCTTTCTCCACTGTACATTCCTGCCTCCTTTATCAAAGATAAGGTGACCATATGTGCGTGGGTTTATCTCTGGGCTTTCTATCCTGTTCCATTGATCTATATTTCTGTTTTTTGTGGCAGTACCATACTGTTTTGATTACTGTAGCTTTGTAGTATAGTCTGAAGTCAGGGAGCCTGATTCCTCCAGCTCTGTTTTTCGTTCTCAAGATTGCTTTGGCTATTCGGGGTCTTTTGTGTTTCCATACAAATTGTGAAAGTTTTTGTTCTAGTTCTGTGAAAAATGCCAGTGGTAGTTTGATAGGGATTGCATTGAATCTGTAGATTGCTTTGGGTAGTGGAGTCATTTTCACAATGTTGATTCTTCCAATCCAAGAACATGGTATATCTCTCCATCTATTTGTATCATCTTTAATTTCTTTCATCAGTGTCTTATAATTTTCTGCATACAGGTCTTTTCTCTTTGTAGGTAGGTTTATTCCTAGATATTTCATTCTTTTTGTTGCAATGGTAAATGGGAGTGTTTTCTTGATTTCATTTTCAGATTTTTCATCATTAGTGTATAGGAATGCCAGGGATCTCTGTGCATTAATTTTGTATCCTGCTACTTTACCAGATTCATTGATTAGCTCTAGTAGTTTTCTGGTAGCATCTTTAGGATTCTCTATGTATAGTATCATGTCATCTGCAAACAGTGACAGCTTTACTTTTTCTTTTCCGATTTGGATTCCTTTTATTTCCTTTTCTTCTCTGATTGCTGTGGGTAAAACTCCCAAAACTATGTTGAATAAGAGTGGTGAGAGTGGACAACCTTATCTTGTTCCTGATCTTAGTGGAAATGCTTTCAGTTTTTCACCATTGAGGACAATGTTGGCTGTGGGTTTGTCATATATGGCCTTTATTATGTTGAGGAGAGTTCCCTCTATGCCTACTTTCTGCAGGGTTTTTATCATAAATGGGTGTTGAATTTTGTAGAAAGCTTTCTCTGCATCTATTGAGATGATCATATGGTTTTTCTCCTTCAATTTGTTAATATGGTGTATCACGTTGATTGATTTGCGCATATTGAAGAATCCTTGCATTCCTGGGATAAACCCCACTTGATCATGGTGTATGATCTGTTTAATGTGCTGTTGGATTCTGTTTGCTAGTATTTTGTTGAGGATTTTTGCATCTATGTTCATCAGTGATATTGGCCTGTAGTTTTCTTTCTTTGTGACATCCTTGTCTGGTTTTGGTATCAGGGTGATGGTGGCCTCGTAGAATGCGTTTGGGAGTGTTCCTCCTTCTGCTATATTTTGGAAGAGTTTGAGAAGGATAGGTGTTAGCTCTTCTCTAAATGTTTGATAGAATTCGCCTGTGAAGCCATCTGGTCCTGGGCTTTTGTTTGTTGGAAGATTTTTAATCACAGCTTCAATTTCAGTGCTTATGATTGGACTGTTCATATTTTCTATTTCTTCTTGATTCAGTCTTGGCAGGTTGTGCATTTCTAAGAATTTGTCCATTTCTTCCAGGTTTTCCATCTTATTGGCATAGAGTTGCTTGTAGTAATTTCTCATGATCTTTTGTATTTCTGCAGTGTCAGTTGTTACTTCTCCTTTTTCATTTCTAATTCTATTGATTTGAGTCTTCTCCCTATTTTTCTTGATGAGTCTAGCTAATGGTTTATCAATTTTGTTTATCTCCTCAAAGAACCAGCTTTTAGTTTTATTGATCTTTGCTATCATTTCCTTCACTTCTTTTTCATTTATTTCTAATCTGATCTTTATGATTTCTTTCCTTCTGCTACCTTTGGGGTTTTTTTGTTCTTCTTTCTCTAATTGCTTTAGGTGCAAGGTTAGGTTGTTTATGCGAGATGTTTCCTGTTTTGTAAGGTAGGGTTGTATTGCTATAAGCTTCCCTCTTAGAACTGCTTTTGCTGCATCCCATAGATTTTGGGTCGTCATGTTTCCATTGTCATTTGTTTCTAGGTATTTTTTTATTTCCTCTTTGATTTCTTCAGTGATCACTTCTTTATTAAGTAGTGTATTTTTTAGCCTCCATGTGTTTGTATTTTTTACAGAACTTTTCCTGTAATTGCTATCTAGTCTCATAGCGTTGTGGTAGGAAAAGATACTTGATACAATTTCAATTTTCTTAAATTTACCAAGGCTTGATTTGTGACCCAAGATATGATCTATCCTGGAGAATGTTCCATAAGCACTTGAGAAAAATGTGTATTCTGTTGTTTTTGGATGAAATTTCCTATAAATATCAATTAAGTCCATCTTGTTTAATGTATCATTTAAAGCTTGTGTTTCCTTATTTATTTTCATTTTGGATGATCTGTCCACTGGTGAAAGTGGGTTGTTAAAGTCCCCTACTATGAATGTGTTACTGTTGATTTCCCCCCCTTTTTTTTTTTTTTTTTTTGTGGTATGCGGGCCTGTCACCATTGTGGCCTCTCCCGTTGCAGAGCACAGGCTCCGGACGCTCAGGCTCAGCGGCCATGGCTCACGGGCCCAGCCGCTCCACAGCATGTGGGATCTTCCCGGACCGGGGCACGAACCTGTGTCCCCTGCATCGGCAGGCAGACACCCAACCGCTGCACTACCAGGGAAGCCCCTGATTTCCCCTTTTATGGCTGTTAGTATTTACCTTATGTATTGAGGTGCTCCTATGTTGGGTGCATACATATTTACAATTGTTATATCTTCTTCTTGGATCGATCCCTTGATCATTATGTAGTGTCCTTCTTTGTCTCTTGTAATAGTCTTTATTTTAAAGTCTATTTTGTCTGATATAAGAATTGCTACTCCAGCTTTCTTTTGGTTTCCATTTGCATGAAATATCTTTTTCCATCCCCTCACTTTCAGTCTGTATGTGTTTCTAGGTCTGAAGTGGGTCTCTTGTAGACAGCAAATATATGAGTCTTGTTTTTGTATCCATTCAGCCAATCTGTGTCTTTTGGTGGGAGCATTTAGTCCATTGACATTTAAGGTAATTATCAATATGTATGTTCCTATTCCCATTTTCTTATTTGTTTTGGGCTCGTTATTGTAAGTCTTTTCCTTCTCTTGTGTTTCTTGCCTAGAGAAGTTCCTTTAGCATTTGTTGTAAAGCTGGTTTGGTGGTGCTGAACTCTCTCAGCTTTTGCTTGTCTGTAAAGGTTTTAATTTCTCCATCAAATCTGAATGAGATCCTTGCTGGGTAGAGTAATCTTGGTTGTAGGTTTTTCTCCTCATCACTTTAAACATGTCCTGCCAGTCCCTTCTGGCTTGCAGAGTTTCTGCTGAAAGATCAGCTGTTAACCTTATGGGCATTCCCTTGTGTGTTATTTGTTGTTTTTCCCTTGCTGCTTTTAATATGTTTTCTTTGTATTTAATTTTTGACAGTTTGGTTAATATGTGTCTTGGCATATTTCTCCTTGGATTTATCCTGTATGGGACTCTCTGTGCTTCCTGGACTTGATTAACTATTTCCTTTCCCATATTAGGGACATTTTCAACTATAATCTCTTCAAATATTTTCTCAGTCCCTTCCTTTTTCTCTTCTTCTGGAACCCCTATAATTTGAATGTTGGTGCGTTTGATGTTGTCCCAGAGGTCTCTGAGACTGTCCTCAGTTCTTTTCATTCTTTTTTCTTTATTCTGCTCTGCAGTAGTTATTTCCACTATTTTATCTTCCAGGTCACTTATCCGTTCTTCTGCCTCAGTTATTCTGCTATTGATCCCATCTAGAGTATTTTTCATTTCCTTTATTGTGTTGTTCATTGTTGCTTGTTTCATCTTTGGTTCTTCTAGGTCCTTGTTAAATGTTTCTTGCATTTTGTCTATTCTCTTTCCAAGATTTTGGATCATCTTTACTATCATTATTCTGAATTCTTTTTCACGTAGACTGCTTATTTCCTCTTCATTTGTTAGGTCTGGTGCGTTTTTATCTTGCTCCTTCATCTGCTGTGTGTTTTTCTGTCTTCTCATTTTGCTTATCTTACTGTGTTTGGGGTCTCCTTTTTTCAGGCTGCAGGTTCGTAGTTCCCGTTGTTTTTGGTGTCTGTCCGCAGTGGCTAAGGTTGGTTCAGTGGGTTGTGTAGGCTTCCTGGTGGAGGGGACTAGTGCCTGTGTTCTGGTGGATGAGGCTGGATCTTGTCTTTCTGGTGGGCAGGTCCACATCTGGTGGTGTGTTTTAGGGTGTCTGTGGACTTATTATGATTTTAGGCACCCTGTCTGCTAATGGGTAGGGTTGTGTTCCTGTCTTGCCAGTTGTTTGGCATAGGATGTCTAGCACTGTAGCTTGCTGGTCGTTGAGTGGAGCTGGGTGCTGGTGTTGAGATGGAGATCTCTGGGAGATTTTCGCCATTTGATATTATGTGGAGCTGGGAGGTCCCTTGTGGACCAGTGTCCTGAAGTTGGCTCTCCCTCCTCAGAGGCACAGCACTGACTCCTGGCTGCTGCACCAAGAGCCTTTCATTCACACGGCTCAGAATAAAAGGGAATAAAAGTAGAAAGAAAGAATTAGTAGAAGTAGAAAGATAGAAAGAAAGAAAGAAAGAAAGGAGGGAGGGAAAGAGGAAGGACGGAAGGAGGGAAAGAAGGAAAAAAAGAAAGGAGATAAAGTAAAATAAAATAAAGTAAGATAAAATATAATAAAGTTATTAAAATAAAAAAATAATTATTAAGAGAAAAAATTAAAAAAACAAAAATAAAATGGACGGATAGAACCCTAGGACAAATGGTGGAAGCAAAGCTATGCAGACAAAATCTCACACAGAAGCATACACATACACACAAAAAGAGGAAAAGGGGAAAAAACAATAAATCTTGCCCTCAAAGTCCACCTTCTTAATTTGGGATGATTGGTTGTCGATTCATGTATTCCACAGATGCAGGGTACATCAAATTGATTGTGGAGCTTTAATCCGCTGCTTCTGAGGCTGCTGGGAGAGATTTCCCTTTCTCTTCTTTGTTCTCACAGCTCCCAGGGCCTCAGCTTTCGATTTGGCCCCGCCTCTGCATGTAGGTCGCCAGAGGGCATCTGTTCTTCACTCAGACAGGACGGGGTTAAAGGAGCTGCTGATTCGGGGGCTCTGGCTCACTCAGGCCGGGGGGGAGGGAGGGGCACGGAGTGCGGGGCGAGCCTGAGGTGGCAGAGGCCAGCGTGACGTTGTACCAGCCTGAGGCCGCCGTGCGTTCTTCCGGCGGAAGTTGTCCCTGGATGCCGGGACCCTGGCAGTGGCGGGCTGCACAGGCTCCGCGGAAGAGGGGTGTGGAGAGTGACCTGTGCTCGCACACAGGCCCCTTGGTGGCGGCAGTAGCAGCCTTAGCGTCTCATGCCCGTCTCTGGGGTCCGCGCTTTTAGCCGCGGCTCGCGCCCGTCTCTGGAGCTCCTTTAAGCAGCGCTCTTAATCCCCTCTCCTCGCGCACCAGGAAACAAAGAGGTAAGAAAAAGTCTCTTACCTCTTCGGCAGGTCCAGACTTTTCCCCGGACTCCCTCCCGGCCAGCAGTGGCACACTAACCCCCTGCAGGCTGTGTTCACGCCGCCAACTCCAGTCCTCTCCCTGCGCTCCGACCACAGCCCGAGCCTCAACTCCCAGCCCTGCCCGCCCCGGCGGGTGAGCAGACAAGCCTCTCGGGCTGGTGAGTGCCGGTTGGCCCTGATCCTCTGTGCGGGAATCTCTCTGCTTTGCCCTCTGCACCCCTGTGGCTGTGCTCTGCTCCGCGGCTTCGAAGCTTTTCCCCTCCACCACCCGCAGTCTCCACCCGCGAAGGGGCTTCCTAGTGTGTGGACACTTTTCCTCCTTCACAGCTCTCTCCCGCTGGTGCAGGACCCGTCCCTATCCTTTTGTCTATGTTTAGTTTTTTCTTTTGCCCTACCCAGGTACGTGAGGGGTGTCTTTCCTTTTGGGATGTCTGAGGTCTTCTGCCAGTGTTCAGTAGATGCTCTGTAGGAGTTGTTCCATGTGTAGATGTATTTCTGGTGTATCTGTGGGGAGGAAGGTGATCTCCGCGTCTTACTCTTCCGCCATCTTCCCGGAAGCCTCCTCGTGGCTTTCTTGTCTCTTAGCAATAACTCTCCTCCCAGTTTGTCAGATTCTAATTCATCATAAAGACAAGACTCAGCAAACGTCCTGGGGGAAAAGCAACCCACAGAAAGTCAACTCACCTCCCTACGTTTCTCTTCTCTGTAGACTCTTGCACTCTCAAATCCTGGTTACCTTGGCAGCTCTCCAATAACTTCAAGTAAATATTTTAGGGTTTTATCTGATTTCCTAGTTAGTTTTGGAATTATTACCGTCATAATCTAAAGCAGATGTCCATAGCTTTATTTTTTTTTAAGTATGTAACTAGCATATGGATTATACTTTTACTGTGGCCATTAAGACCATTTTTGGTAAAGAAAGATGCTAAGATAGTCATAAAGGCAGGTGGAAAAATGAGCGTTTTAAAAAGGTTTATGAGGTGTGCACTATATATAATCCAAAACAAAATAGGGAAATAGCATCTTGAGTAGACAAACAGTGCTTGTGTTCTATCCTTTGACCATGGAATCTATAAATACCTTTAAAATTTATTTTGTGGAGTGAAATAGATAGGGCTGGAGCAAGGGGTAGATTAAACTATGTTTAGCATAAGCTCATATATTCAGAGATAAACTTATAAAGAGATGAAGAGCAAAACTTCTGACTTAAGCCATTGAACCTTGAAATATATTCAATAGCTCTGAGCTGCCAAGAGTGATGACTTTTGTAATTTTGCACATGGGCATGTGACATAGTGTTATACTTCTCATGTGCTGCAAAACATGTATTAAATGACGTCTCTCCTTGGAGATAAGTTACTTTTGCAAAAGACCTGGGTTAGGAAGATTAGATTATTTCTAGTTTTGAACTTGGGATGGCTCAGTGGGAGAATTCATCCAATTGTTATTTTCTGTTTCATGCTTTAGGCCATGTAATGGAACAAGGATTTATCCAAATGCATAATGTGTTTTTCCTTTCTTTCACTAACATACTGAAAATCACTCTGTCTTCTGCAGACCCTGTATCAAAGGTTGTGTAATAAGTCGTGGGACAGGTGTCAGGAGATAACAATGGTATTTTGGACAGCTCACTCAAACTTCCATTAACTGCCTTTGCCTTTTCTGTGAAAAGAGGAAGCCAAGGAATTAAAATTCTGAGAATGTGAGGTGATTTCCTTTGAAGAAAAAGTTTGAAGACCAGCAGTTGAACTCAGCAGGAGTCAAACAACTGCTTCAGATTTGAAGTGCAGAGCAAATCTCATCAGATCCCTGTGCCCAGGGGTATTTCTGGTGAAGTTGGGCAAGGTGTTGGGGGGTGATGTCTGGGGGAGATGAGACTTCTGGAAATGGGGCCTCTGGGGATCTGGGACATGTTTTTTGATGCCATTAGAGTTAAGGGTGAAGGAAGTGTTTGCCCTTTGACTCATTTTTAAACTTTGGAGAGTAAGCACTAGAAAGTGCCCCCAGGCATTTAGAAAAGCAGAAGGTCCTAGAAGATGGAAAAGTCCTCTTCCTGAATGTCTTTTAAAAAGGATAAGAATTCCTTGCAGACCTTCACTGTCATCCAAACATCCCTTGTTTTGCATCTCTGCACTCTGCCCATGGTCATCATTCCACCTGTAATACTCTTTTCTAAATTCCACTTCTTTGACTATTTGAATCTGCTCAGCCTTCAAAACCAGTTCAAACCCTACCTTCTCAATGAAGCCATCCCAAATGCAGAACTGATGCTTAGAAAGAGAATGGGGCTTGGAATGTGTCTCTGGGGATCTTCTCTGTAGAGCTGATAGATGGTGCAGGGAGGGCTGGATGCATTCTTCAAAGAATCGAGTAGAGAGATTTGCGCTTTGAGAGGATTTGCACATTTAGGAGGCAGGAGCAGGACAAGGAAGGTCTGAAGAGATGAGGAAAGTCTGCAACCCAAGGAGGAAATGAGCACCAGTGAGAACAGCAGCATCAGCAGATCCTGAGAGGTCCAGAGGGTCAGAGAAGTAGCCGTTAGGTTTTGTCACTGTGGGGTCACACAAGGCTTTCAAGATATTTATCTTGTGTGTTTGTGATAAAAAAGGGATACACAGCAGTACTCTGAAAATTAAATGATTAAAAATTGCTCTGTGGCGTGCAGTTATAAAGTCATCATCATGGTTATTATAGCTATAGAGAATGCGCTACATCATTTTCTTCTACCCTCATGATTTCTTTGGTTCAAAGAGGATTTCTCTGCTTCCAAGGGGATTTTAGATAAACATTTTCTCTGCTTTCTTCTCTGTCTCTCTTTCTCATTAGTTGCCTCCAAAAACATCACACACGGGAGACTGCATTCTTGAAGTTTCCTTTTCCATCTAATTGCCGTTTTCTCTCATATTGAAAACAGACTCAGTCTTTGCCACTTAAACAACATTGTATTTGGAGACTGTCAAACTTAATTAAAGCTGAATATTTTTCCAGGTGGTGTATTAAGGACCAATGTAATAGACTGTGCTCAGGGACAGAGACCAGCCATTTAAGGGATTCTCTGGGCAGGGAGGTAGAGTTTTATTTACGGGTGATGTGTGGAGATAAGCCTTCCCCAACTGATTCAGAGAAAACAACTCCCTCTCCTTCACCGCTGGTCCATTAGGATCGAACATGCTTCCAGTTTGCTTTCTCGAGGAAGAGAAAGAAAAATAGATCAATAATACTTATGATTTCTTGAAAAGAGTGTTCCTTGCTGCAGCGTTGCTCCGTTAAGGCTCTTTGCTATTAATAGAGTTGTGCTGGCCTCAGTGGGCAACATTAGCCACATTTCATTATATCAAGAGGGTTATGAAAATTGTCTTTGTGATGTCCAGCTGAAAATGGTCATAAACCTCATGTTAACTTGAGTGCAAGTCTGACATGCTAAGAATAATAATTTTGTGGTGGCATTCTTTTATGATAAAATGATAATTTAAAAATAATAAAAACAATAATAATACATATCTTTTATTGACTGCTTTTCATGTACTAGGACCTGTGCTAAGTGCTTTGTATATACAATACTATTTAATCTTCAGAGTAATATTGTGAAGGTGGCAATCGCAGGCTATTTTCAGTTGAGGCATTTTAAGCACAGCCAGGTTAAGTAACTTCCTCAAGACCACACAGAAGACTGAAATTTGAACCCCAGCCTTCCTAACTCTACAGCTCAATTTCTCTTAACCAGATCATTTTGTTTTAATATAGTCAGTGATTTATGAATCTGCAACATATACTATTAATTCTACAGAATAAATTTCCCATTTAGAAATACATAACGCTCTGTTTTTTGAAGAGTCACAAATGATTAATTTAATATTCATGCTTAAGTGTTCTATTAAGAAATTCCAACTCAGATATTTTCATGGTTTAAGATGTCAGATAAAATTACTCAAAGCATCTATTTTCAAAAAACTCTTCATGCTGCTCTTTATAATCACAACATTAAATCTACAAATTTACTCCACAGATAAATTAGGTTATTAATAATATTGTCTATAGCTTTTAATCTACTTTAGAACATCATACAAATCAGTACTCATCCCATCAGTAATACATATTCATCTGTGCTTCTTAATAGTTTGGGAAATGAGCTACAGAGGGCTTCATGTTTATGGATGTCTGCACGCATTTCTCAATAGTTAATGAGGCTTGGTTTGGGGCACTTGAATGCGTTTGTCACATGATGAGATGCAGAACAGGTAGGGAAATCTATTCCTCACTTCCCAGATGCTCCATTATCCCTGTTCCATTATTAATCACTCAATAAACAGTATCATTCAGTAACTCTGGGCTTAAGCATCGAGCTTTGCTTGAATATCAAGTGTAGACACAGTTCCTACCTTCAAGGGTTTTGCAGTAATGTTGGACAGATAAGAATAAGTTGTGAAACAAGCATGAAATATGAATTATATGGTAAAGATGATAAGTGTTGGAGGAATTTGAAGTTTGAAGAGATCGTGGAAGGCTGAGGAGGTCAGGAGAGGTGGTATGTGTTCAGAAGGTGGGCAGGAGTTGAAGGCGGAGGGGAAGAGAGATGGTGTCCCCAGTGCTTATGGGAACAGATGGAGATGGGGGCTAGCTGATGAGCAAGGTGACTGCTGTAGCAGATGTCATTTAGGATGTGATGAGGGATAAACTTGTCTGGATAATGTGGGACCATGATAGGGAAGACAGGTAACAGGTCTGCCCAATGTAAAACAGAATAGCTGGAGTTAAATAAAGAATGTTTCATGTCCTTAACTTGATGTGAGAGGGAGGTGATGTGGGAAGGATAGGGAAACATAAAATTATGGCAAATACATTGAAAGAACTGTCTTGGGCAGTTACTAGTGGAGAATTTTGATTGATTCGTGTTGGACTTCCTAACAAAGTTTCCATAATATCTCTTATTGGTATTATTTACATGTTTATTATTAAAAACAGTATAATGACATTAAAAGATTTTTTTAAAGAGAAGTCTGTATTTCCACCACTCTGATGTAAGAGAAAAACTAGCCTTATTTTTATATATTCTTTTCCAATTTGGCTTCCCATAATTGTACTTAGATGGTGACAGAATTTTGTGTTCTGATCTCTTCACATAACACCTAGCTTTCCATGTGTCCATGTAGTGTTTATAATTACGATTTTTAATAGACACATAGTCTCCCATTGAGTCACTTTAACAGTTTGCTAATGCATTAGACTATTGTTGGATGCTTGCATTGTTTTCTACTCTCTGTCTCTATACATGACACTACAAAGGACACTGGCATGCAGGTGACTTTTTTTTGGCTCCTATTGAGTTACTACTTCTTAAGCACATGTTCCTAGGAAGGTAACTACTAGTTCATAGGCTAGGAACACATTGTGGCATTTTCTATGTAATATAAGACTGCACTTTGAAGGCCCTTACCGATGGAAGATGCCACCAGCAGGAAATGAGGGTGCCATTGTCACCTCAAATTTGGAGCAGGAAGAAAAACACTGTTGTGGATGGTAAACTACCATTTCATTCATTGGATTTCTCTGTAACTATGACTTTTGTTTCTTTTACGTTTACTTTCTAAATAGTAAGGAAAGAGAGGAGGCTGAAGTGGGTCATAAAGAAAAGCTATTGATAGGTGACGGGGCAAGAAAAAGGAGAATGAGAAAAAAAGGAGAGGAAGCCATGAAGAGCTATGATGGGAAGATGAGTAAAGGGGGAAACATGGTACAGATGTACGATTGTCGATAAAGAGTGAAGACGCCTGTTGGAACCCTTTTGTTTCTGGATGCTGTCGCCTAATCTGTCCCAAAAGCCTGAGAGTTTCTGGGAGGGTCTGGTCTGGAAATTTCCACTCCATCTCCTCAGCTCTGGACACCTCCTGAAGGTCTGTGTTTTTCATAAAGACTCATTCCACCAGGGCCTCCTGACTTTCTTCATGGGTTCTATCTGCAGGTGGTGCTAATGGCCTTGCTCTTAGCCAGCTGGGCATGGAGGTGGGATTGTTAGGAGGGCCGGCTGTGTATCCGGGGGCTTCCTCCCTCCTCTCATGCCCTTGCCTTTGGCCTCTCCTTGGGCAGGTGTTTGGGAGAGGCCTTCACTGTTAAGGTTGGTCTCTGGGTGTGCCCTCCCATTATCTTAGATCTCTGGGGATCACAGCTGTGGAGAGAGAGTGCACAAATATGGTTTTGATTTTTTTTTTTGAATTAAGTTTCAAAGACATTTATTCATGCAGGACTACAAGTAGGACCTTGTCTACATTGGCTGGGAAACATTTAGAAAGAGAGTGTGCAGGGGTGGCAGTTCCTCCCCTAAGACTTCACACATTTTCTAGTCTTATCATATTTTTGTCAATGTTTAATTAGCAAAAGTGTAAACTTCAAGAAATTTTAAAATAATTTTAGCCATCATGGAATGTTTGAAGAGCAGAAGAAATAGGGGCTATAAGAAATCAGTGTTTTCCTCCTGAGTGATTTTGCAGGTCCTAAGGAATGGAGACATTTCCTCTCCCTGGACTCCTCTTCCCCTGGATAGTCACATGACTTGTTCTCTCACTTCCTTTAGGCCTTTGTTCAAGTACCAGTTCCTCAGAGAAGCCCTCTCCAACCATCCTAGCTATGAGCCTGTCCTCCCTCACATTCAATTCTCGTATCTGCTTTATTTTTCTTTAAAGTGGTTGTCTGATACTATTGCTATTAACTTATTTTTTATAATCTCTTTCACCAGTCAAAACAAAAGTTCCTTTTTTTTTAAAGAGATTGGTATAGACTTTTTTTTAAAGGTCATTGTGAACTTTTAAATTTAATTAATTAACTTATTAATTTATTTTGGCTTCATTGGGTCTATGTTGCTGCGTGCAGGGTTTTCTCTAGTTGTGGCAAGCGGGGGCTTCGTTGCAGTGGGTGGGCTTCTCATTGCAAAAGCTTCTCTTGTTGCAGAGTGCGGGATCTAGGGTACACAGGCTTCAGTCGCTGTGGCATGTGGGCTCAGTAGTTGTGGCTCGTGGGCTCTAGAGCACAGGCTCAGTAGTTGTGGTGCACAGGCTTAGTTGTTCTGTGGCATGTGGGGTTTTCCCAGACTAGGGATTGAACCCGTGTCCCCTGCATTGGCAGGTGGATTCTTAACCACTGTGTCACCAGGGAAGTCCCGAAACAAAAGTTCTTATAAGGCAGAGACTTTTGATCCCCCTAAGCATTGTATCCCTGACACCTAGAACAGGGCCTGACACATAGTAGGTGCTCAAAAAATATTGTGGAATGAATGAATAAACTAATGAGACAAATGTATTGGATCTTTTGACTTAAAACAGAAAAAAGTTGTTCTAAAAATAATCACACTTGGAACAATACTCAGGCATTTAGAAGAAATGTCTTGGTTACAGAAGAGACAGGATAAGAAATGAAGACGGCTTAGGGGACCAGAGTATCCTAATACTAGAAACTCAAAATGCATATCCAGCTGACAAGCTGGCCTTCATGTGTGAAGTGTAGCTTGTTATCCTTATGTCAGTCTATGGGAACATGCATCATGCATGTGGGAGCAGGGCCACATATGTGGAAGCTCTAGTTCCCAGGACTGAGTAATGGGGAGGATGGTGGAGGCTGACTGTTCAGAATCTGAGAAGAGTCAGGGTACAATTATCTTACCAAACATGGGTTGATGAAGATTGGAGTTAGAGAGTATAGGAAGTAGGTATCTCCTGTTCCCACCCCTCTCTCCTTCCAATACTATCATGCCATTCTCTTTTCCTAGAGAGTATCTGAGCTGGAAGTGGAGAGGGGTGTAGGGTGACAATCACCTCTCCTTTCACAAGTCATAGTGACCTCAGCCAGGTTTGGGAACCGAATGTAGCACAGTGCCCCAGGGTCCAGGTGAGGACACTGCAGAGATGTGGCCAGCATTAGGAAAGGGCACACTTGTCCATGGCTCTTTCTCTCTTCACTGCTAGTGTGGCCCTCTTTCTCCCGCCCCGAGCTCCTCTGCGCCACAGGGCAACAGGTCTGAATTACCTGTTCAGACAGGTTCACCATTTTTTCTGAAGGTTACTGGAATTTGCTTTAAAACTTAGGTATTAGAAGATGAAGATTTCCTGAAAGAAATTTCACTCCTGGGACAACAAATGGGGTCAGGTCTCAGGAGAGAGAAGTTTTCCCCTGTACTGAGAAATCCTGAATGCCTAGTGGGACAGACTGTGTGCAAAATTGAGCCCGATTCTCCACCGACACGGTATGCCTGTCCTTTTCTATGTGGCTTTGCAGCTCTTCCCAACAAGGGGCACAGTTCATTTCCCCTTGAGTTCTGCACCAGCTGCAAGCCTAGGCCTCAGGAGACTTGCAAGAGAAAGCAATCTTCTATGGCTTTGTTGCCTGAAATGGAGAGGGGAGGGCAGATGTGCAAAGAGCATCTATTCCTTACCTTACCATTGAACATGCTAAACCCAAAAGATGGCAGCAGAAAAGAAATGTATTGATGAGGAAAAATTCGGTTTATTTTCTTTAATATGGTTGAAAATATAAGTATAGATCTCCATGTTTTGACTGCTACACAACAAACTACCCCTGGACTTTCATTTGGAATCTTTCCACTGCCATATGAACCATCTTGGGCTAGCCTGTTGAGTGACACGGGGCATGTGACTCAGTCACTGCTGTCGCTCCAACTCTCAGACAGTCAAGCCCCAGACACGTGGTGAGGCCACCCTAGGTCAGTCAGCTCCCAGACAACTGCCAGGTGACTTCAGACTCATGAACGAGCCTGGCTAAGAGGGGCAGAGTCTGGTCCAGATCCACAGACCGCACAGCTGACTCATGCACTTATAGGCAAAAACAAATGGTTGTTATTTTAAGCCATTTAGTTGTAGGGAATTTGTAACATTGCAATAGATAATGGATACACCTAGACTCAGGGGAGGATGGATGGGGACCCAACATCTGGCTGAATGTGGGAGCCCTTTCCCACTCAGCCATCCAGAGGGGAAAATGGCAGTGTGGGTGTCTGTACTCCAGACACTGCAGTGGAGCTCCTCCCATGGGAGCAGGTCTGAGCTCTGGCTTCAGTCATGAGGGTAAAGCAACCAGCACTGGCCCTTTGGACACCACCCGATCTTCGATCTAATAATGATGGAGAAGGGCTATTCTCTTGAGGATTAGACCTCTTGAAAATTCAGGCAGGAGGTGTTCTCAAGCTGGGGGATTATTTGCCTTCTAAACTATGACACAGGAGACTACAGTTATGTGGATTAAATGATTATTGGATTATTGGACTGTTGGTCTTGGCAACTTTTCATTTTAGTGCTAATCCCACCCACACCCTGCCAAGGGTCCTCCAGATCACACACAGCTCCAGGTCATGAGAGGCAAGGATGTTGATGTTATTAGGATGCAGGAGTGATAGATACGGTGGAGAGAAGGATGAACAGGATGATGTGAGCCCAGCACTTGGTGGTAACTAAGGGCGAAGCCATAGGAGGAGAAACGGAATAAAAAGCTCTTAAGCTGCAATCAATAAACCCAATTTAGAGCCACGCCCCTCCCTGCAGCCCCCAGCTGTGCTCTCCATGCCCCTCCCTGCAGCCCCCAGCTGTGCTCTCCACTCTGTCTCAGTCCTTCCACAACCCGTGTCAAGAATTTCAAGGCTTTGCTCAGTAGTAGAAATCTTCATGGATAAACACTGGAATTAGGACTTGACTTTCCTTTAGAGACAAAGGCTCAGGACTAAACATGGCACCCTCCCTGTGGTGAAGTGGCTTTCTGGTACAATTCAAAGGGAATTCTGTATTGGCCTAGGATGGCAATGTAAGGAAGTTGATGTGTCAGTCAATGCACCTTTCATGTTCCATAGAAGGTAGTAACTTAGTGACTAGCTGGAAAATGAAAAAGATCATCCCAGGTTTCTGAAGATGGCTGTGTGGCCTCCGTGGAGCCATTTGACGGTGGTTGTTTACAGCCTTGTTTACTGTTTTCGGTTGTAATATGGAAGGCTCAGTGGGTATTGCTCAAAGCACTTTGCCGTGTGTGTAGTTAAAGGTTCTTAAATGACTTGACAGAGATGACGGTATCTACTCTCAGCTGCTCTCTGTGCTTTCTCTTTCTGGAAGCTTTGGTCATATCCTTTTTTTTTTTTTTTTTTTTTGCGGTACGCGGGCCTCTCACTGTTGTGGCCTCTCCCGTTGCAGAGCTCAGGCTCCGGACGCGCAGGCTCAGCGGCCATGGCTCACGGGCCCAGCCGCTCCGCGGCATGTGGGATCCTCCCGGACTGGGTCACGAACCCGTGTCCCCTGCATCGGCAGATGGACTCTCAACCACTGCGCCACCAGGGAAGCCCTTTGGTCCTATCTTATTTCCTCTGTGGTTTGAGTTTCAGATGAGTGTTTTGAAAATATGTTGTGGAAAGAATCACAATTTCTAATATTTAAAATTTAGACTGTAGTTTCTTTTAAAATATGAATGTTTTCTCAGTCAGGTTAAGTCATTGCATACTTGCCTCCATATATTTACTTTGCTTCTTAGTCAGAAGTTTCAAACTTGGTTGAGCAGATTCAAATACCAAGGGGATAAAGAAAAAAAATAATATAGCAGGCAGGCCCTTCCCAGGTTATGGTACAAATGGCGCCAACCCCAGTCCTTCCCAGAGTATGTTGCCTGAACACCTACCCCCAGTAGGAGGTATAGGAACACTGATTCCCTGCAGGCTCCTGCTGCATCCTTGTTTGCTGCACTAAAGCTGGGGATTTATGAGGGTCTGGGGCGGGGGAGCCTTGGTCCTATATTGCTGTGTAAACTACAGTGTAGGGCTGCAGCTGCTCAGAAGGCAGGAGCCTCCGTCAGCTGTGCCCAACAATGCAGGCAAAGTCCTTGACTTCCCAAATGGTCCAGGTGCTCAGGAGGCCTCACCTTCATGGTAACCAGTCCTCACTGATCATCTCCCATCTCTCCAGAGTTCTTCTGTGGAAGGATTCCTGGCCGAATTGCCAGGAGTCTTTGGATTCAGACCTTCCAAACCTCTATTTCTTGCTGGTATGAGGCTGTGGAGATCCAGGCTGAAGGGCCAGCACCTCCAAGGAACCTAAGAGCCTAGGAAGATAGGAGATGTCTGAGGAATGTCACAGTAGACAGCCTATCCCTAGAGGTAGACCAGAAGCTTCTCAGTAACACGATGGCAGTGGTCTCTCCAAGGGTGGAGACATCAGGCTCCCCAGGTAGGTGAAGCAGGGCTGGGGGTAACTGCACATTCATTGCACACCCGCATCTGAAACCAAAGCTCGCTTAGCCATCACCTCTTTCAGCTCAGACACTTCCCAGGGACCAGTGGTCATGAGGAATATTGAGTTCCAGGATCCAGTTATTGGGACCAGTGCTATGTCCCACCTTAGCCACAGCAAACACTACCTCTCTGGGAGGGCCCTTCCCTTCTCCCGGGTCCTTAGACCATAGCCTCTGCACCTACCCTCTGTCCTAATCTGGCTTCCCTGCAAGACCACGAGATAAGAATGTGGGTGGGAGTGGCTTAGGTGGGAGGGAATTCTAAGAAGCACAGCTGGGAAGTGAGGCAGAGAAGAGAAGAAAGATAATGAAAGTTTTGTTATGAGCAGGTAACCAATAAGGGCAACGGGACTCAACCTGCCTGAGGACCCTCTGAGAGACCATGAAGAGCCACATCTCGACTGTTGTGCTGGGGCACGATAGTTGCGATACCCACCAGCAACCTCCCTTATTTGTTAAGGGTCAGGCCAACGCCCTGGCCCTCTGCCCAGTCCTGCCTGTGGCAGAGCACCCACCTTTGTGGGAAGACACCCTCAAGCAGAGATGCAGGAAGCCCTTGTGAGGCAAAAGTGTGCAGGAGGATTCCGGAAGGGCTGAGGAGATATGGGAGTGATTTGGAGAGTGCCTGCCACTCCTTCTAAGGCAGACCTCACCCAGTGTCTCCAGGTGATGCACTCTCCCCTCCTCTTCTGTAGAGTGGCTGGCAATTTTCCTTATCAAAAAGAAAACAGAAATACACACATGCATGAATTTAATCCCTCCCAGAGAAGACCACTGCATTTAGAACAGGAATTTGTGAAAATAGGCTAAGGACATATACAGTGAAAAACACCAGGGACTTCCCTGGCGGTCCAGTGGTTAAGACTATGTGCTTCCAACGGAAGGGGCGTGGGTTTGTCAGGGAGCTAAGATCCCACATGCCGCTCAGCCAAAAAAAAAAAAATTAATTACTTGAAAAAAATTGTTTTTAATTTTTTAAAAAAAGAGAACCACACCGGATAGGTGGTTTCACCTTGAGGCATGGCGTCAGCATTTTGTAATGACTCCCCATTCAGTCATTGCCTGGGGTTTCAGGGAGAGGGATGTCATCAATTTCCTGAGAAGGGGGCTGCAGGGAGTTAGCAGTAGCTGGGAGATGGGTGCACTGACAGCTAAAAGGGAGCAAGGTGGGAAGGAACAGCATCCATGACATTTCTCTTCCCATCACAGTTGTAGTGCTTAATAGCTGTTTAAAAATTTTCTGTGATTGTGGTTTAGCATAATGAAGACATCTAATGTGATGTTGGGGACATCTGACAATGATGAAGTGTTGTTATTTTCCATCCTCTCCCTTTCCCTTAACACGCTTTTCATTAAGGAAGCATGCAAGTCAGAAATATTTCAGGTGGCTGTGTTGTTTATGGGTGGGACTAACACGCTGTTGTGCCTCATGGCATTTCCTCTGCCCTAATGTGTTGTAATGAAATAAAGATGTCTGCCTCATCCTCAGAGGGTTCCATGATATGTTCCGAAATGGGTGATGCTGCTTTTCATGAGATGCCACATGGAGAATCTGAACAACCTTTTCAGTATTAACTAGTTGAGGATGTATGGATAGATCCAGAATTTTGGATGGAATGAATAACCACTAGAGTTTATTTCCTCCCGTTGGGATCCTAATGAACAGAGGCAAACCTTCCGCCCAGGAGAATAATCTGCTAATAGCAGGGAAGACATTCTTGGGTGGTAGAAATTGAAACTAAGGTTTTCATAATGGAAGGAGTCTGTTGGATTTGCAACCCGCCGAGTCAAAAACAGAATTTACTACATGCTTCTGCTTGACCTTCAGGCTGATACAAATTGAAATGGCAGAATTGATCTCCTCCTTAATTTATGGCGTTGCAAAGGGGGACAACAAACTCTTGTTTTCCTGCTTCTCAGAGAAACCTTGCCTTAATTCTCCTTGGAGAGGCATTTTTGTATTCTGAAGAAAATTCTCTTAAACTGTAACATTAATATCAGAAATCTTACTTGTCTTGCTAAAGGTGATTACTACTGTTGTTCATTTGCAGAAAAAAGAAAGCAAGGCTTATTGCAAAAAGAAAAATCTAGGAGTTTTCTTATTCCTTGGATTTATGATGGTCATGGGAGGGGTTATGAGAAAGAGCTTTTCCAGAGTGGGCTTTGAGTTACCTTTCTTGAAGTTAGAAACAAAAGATGAGACAGTATAGAAGATGCCTAAGTTAATTGTTGGCAGCCTGCTAAATTGACTTCATGCTCAGAAACCTTCCACTCCTTACCAATGACATAATCCCTGGTGATGTCTAAACCAAAACCTTAATTACTTATACATTTGTTATTTTTGGCATAAAGGGAATGATCCAAGGAAAGTTTTATTTTTTTAACGTACCAATATACCATGAAAATGTTTACTTTGGAAGTCATATTTGTGAAATGCTTGTAAAACTGAAAAATCACTGTACAAATGAGAAGCATTATTATTGTTATTGGAGACAGACTTGGGAAGTATTTGCTTGGCACAGTTGGCCTTTGTGGAACATGCAGAGGTTTAGAAGGAGTGTGTGATGGGGTTCTGGTATTAACCACTGACCCCCCCCCAAAAGCCTTGGAGAAACTCCCAGCTGGTCCTGGTATGGTGTGATCCCCCACTTTGGTCTCCTGGTTGGTCCTGTAGACCAAAGCAGTCTACATCCCATAGCAGAATTGTAACCCTGGTTGCTTCCTCCTGCTTCGGTAAATCCTAAAGCATTCTTGGTCATGAATCTGCAACGACTCAATCTTCAAACTTAAAATGAGTATTCATCTTTCATGGTGCTTTCATGCCAGCTATTTTGGTTCCTAATTTTTCTATCCATAAATCCATAAAGTGCTTGAAGGGTGACTCTTCTCAGATCTAATATTTTCTGCAAATTCCTTCTGTGAATGCTGTTGTGGTCAAGTTTTACAGTGCTCACGGACTCTTTGAGAAAAGATAATAACTTTTGTGCTAAGTGGGTCCTGAGGACTTCAGCCCTCACTGAGGAGAAGCTGTCTACTTTCTGGAAGTTTCCTGTTTATCCTATCATCCCTTCTGGCAGCTCAATGGCAATAAAAATAAATAAATAAATCTATTTGTTTCACTCTGGGGACAGAGAGGTTCTGTTTAATTGTGGTAGGTAAAATAATGTCCGCTTCCACAAATGTCCACAATTGCTGGAGCTTGTGAATATGTTAAGTTACATGGCAAAGGGAAATTAAGGTTGCCAATCAGGTGACCTTAAAATAGGGAGACTGTCCTGGACTACTTGGGTGAGCCCAATGTAATTGCAAGGGTCCTTAAAAGTGGGAGAGGGAGGCAGGAGAGGAGGTCAGAGTGATGCTGTGTGAGAAGGTCTTAAGAGTCCGCTGATGACTTTGGAGATAGAGGAAGCCGATGAACGTTGGCCGCTTCCAGAAGCGGGAAAAGGCACGGATTCTTCTTAAAGAATTTAGCAAAGAATACAGCCAAAACCTGGATTTTACCAGTGAGACCCAAGTTAGATTTCTAACCCTATAAAACTGTAAGATAATAAATCTGTGAAGATTCAGTCCACTAATTTTGTGGTAATTTGTTATAGCAACATTAGAACACTAAAGTTATTAGAACACTAATACAATTTTTTAAAATTTATTTAGTTTTGGCTGTGTTGGGTCTTTGTCACTGCGTGCAGGCTTTCTCTAGTTGCGGTGAGTGGGGGCTACTCTTTGTTGAGGTGCACAGGCTTATCATTGCGGTGGCTTCTCTTGTGACAGAGCACGGGCTCTAGGCGTGCAGGCTTCAGTAGTTGTGGCATGCAGGCTCAGTAGTTGTGGCTCACTGGCTTCGTTGCTCCACAGCATGTGGAATCTTCCCAGAGCAGGGCTTGAAACCATGTCCCCTGCATTGGCAGGCAGATTCTTAACCACTGTGCCATGAGGGGAGCCCCCTAATACAATTGTTTTATTTCAAATTTTATGTGGGGTTCCTGGGATACAGACAATTTGTACTATAATTTTGTTGTTGCTACTTGGTAATGGTTATGGTTCACTGAGTCCTCACTGCAGACATAGGCACTGCTCTAGATGCTTTGCAGAAATTAATTTATTTAACCTGTATGTAGAATCTATGATGTGAGTACATTAGCATCCTTGTTTTCCAGAGAGAAACTCAGACTGAGCAGTCAGGTAATGTGCCCAAGTTCTCACAACTTGTTCTCAGTGGAATTGTGAGTTAGCACAGGCGGATTTCAAAAGCAGGTCAGGTTCTCCTGACTTCTGTGCTGCCTTGCTTTGCCGTGTAGGTAAGTAAGACTATTTTGTGGTTGTGACATTTTAAGCCCTGAATCTCCTGATGAGATGGTGCTAAAGCCACAGCAACTCCCTCTGGGAATGTTGTCCCCAGGATTGGGCCCGTTAGTAAATCACTGGCCTTGTTGAGAAAGACAAACATCCCCCAGCCTGGACAGAGACAACTTCCCAGCTGCATATTATAGAAGGGGTGGGACTGGGAAGCAGGGTGGGATCGGAAGAGGAGAAGGCATGGGATGTCAGGACAGAAGTCTTAGGCACCCAGCTGTGAACAGACTGTGGTCTCTATGACCTCTTTTAATAAGTATGATGTCTTTATCTTCTGGAGCCAAGAGTATGACTTGACATTGTAAGAGTCCATGCAGTTTGTCAAAAACTAACGAATGTGGAATAAAAGCAGAAATGTAACATAAAAGCGTAGTTCCCAAAGCCATGATTCTCCTACTTTTCTGGGCTACAGACCTTCCACAGGACATAGCAACCCCTTAATCCATCTGTTTCCACTCGGCCTGCTAATTAAAAAAAATTGAATCTCCACGCTGAAATCAGCCAAAAAAAAAAAAAAAAAAAATCATGCTGCTCTTGATGAGAAAGCAATGAGGTATTTTGTTGGCTTTTACTCAAGACTACAAAGTGTAAGTATTCAATCATGCTTGAAAAAAAATAAATAACGATTGTCACATAAAGATAAAAATAAAGGATTCTTTCAGCCCCACACAACCCCTTCCACCGCACTTTGAGGGCCTTGCTGTAGGACATCTGCACACCACTGATTTGTAGAATGAGTGCATAGGGGTACAAAAATATGTTCTCCATTGTCCCAGGTCATTTCACGTTTATTTTTCAGAGTGCTGAGTTGATTTTTTTTTCTTGCTCTTTAGTCACTCCAAGCTTTAGTATTGTCCAATCAAATTAAAAGTCATCTCAATAATTTAGATTAATGTAAGTCTCTTCAATGGATACTAGTTTAAGTTACATAAAAAAAATGAGACCATTAAAAGACTACTCTGGCAGGTTTATATGGAAACATGAGCATGCAGTATAGTAGTCATATTAATAATATATTGTTTTATGTTCATTTCATCCCAAAGGATTTCAAAGAGCTTTACCAACTTTACAAATAATGTGTGTGTATACAATTAATGCAGGCATGCGTTAAACTTGTAGATAATTCCTGATATTATTAGCTCTCTCCCCCCTAATTTGAGCCTTATATCTTTTTTGGTATTCTCCATATTTATATATTATACATCTTCTCCTCTTAGCATTCAAGCAGTGAGAACCCAAACTTTTTTGTTTGTGTATTCCATCAATAAATGTGTTGGAGCTTGTACCCCCACTACAAGAGTATGTTGTTAACCTATAAATCATTCTCCCATACTGCAGTGCTGATGTGTGTGTTATAAAACATACCTAGAAATATAGAAACTAAAGATGATGACATAAAAATGAAATACACAAAAGTTTGAAAAGTGTTGCTACTTCTGAGGCTTTACACCTTCATTAGCTAATCTCTCAAGACACAATAAATACCTAGAGAGAAATTTAGTGTTAATGGTCCTGGATGTAAGTCTACATTTCAAATAATGCTCTTGATGATTTTTTTTTAGCCATTTTTTTTTTTTAAAGAAGATGTTGGGGCTAGGAGTTTATTAATTTATTTATTTTTGCTGTATTGGGTCTTTGTTTCTGTGCGAGGGCTTTCTCTAGCTGTGGCAGGCAGAGGCCACTCTTCATCGCGGTGTGCGGGCCTCTCACTATCGCGGCCTCTCTTGTTGTGGAGCACGGGCTCCAGATTTGCAGGCTTAGTAGTTGTGGCTCACGGGCCTAGCTTCTCCGCGGCATGTGGGATCCTCCCAGACCAAGGCTCGAACCCGTGTCCCCGCATTAGCAGGCAGATTCTCACCCACTGCGCCACCAGGGAAGCCCTTTTTAGCCAATTTTATCTGACAAAAACTTTTCATTATGAAAAAAATTTAAAATACATAATAGTAGGGAGAATAGTATGATGAAACCCCACACTTTCATCACTCGCTTTCAATAATTAGCAACATTTTGGATTATCATCATTTTTACCTGGTAATATGGCTAATGAAGAGTTCATAGTAGAGGCAAGGTCTCAATTCTGCCATTTTCTTTTTGCTTATTGTGCTTGCATTTTTAGTATTATCTTTAATCCATGATTTCCTGGGAGAAATATATAAGTACAGTAGGCTCTCTGAATCTGCAGGTTTCTGCATCTGAGGATTCAGCCAGCTGTAGGTTGAGTACTGTGTTTATGATCTGAGGTTGGTTGAATCCACGGATTTGGAACCAGGGATACTGAGGGCCAACTAAGGGACTTGAGCATCCTCAGATTTTGGTAACGGCTGGGGATCCTGAAACCAATCCCCCATGGATACAAAGAGATGACTGTATGCAAGATACTCGTTGTATTAGTCTGCTTAGGCTTGCTTAACAAAATATGACAGAGTGTGTGGCTTCAACAACAGAAAATTATTTTCTCACAGTCCTGGAGGTACGAAGTCTGAGATCAAGGTGCCAACAGAATTGATTTCTGGTGAGAGATCTCTTCCTGGCTTGCAGATGGCCACCTTCTTGCTTGTGCTCACATGGCCTTCCCTCTGAGAGAATGAGCTCTCTGGTGTCCCTTTTTATAAGGGCACTATTCCCATTGGACAGTATCCCCACCCTCATGACAGCATCTAACCATAATTACCTCCTAACAGCCCCGTCTACAAATACCATCACATTGGGAGTTCAAATTCATCACACATGGATTTTGGGGGGACAAAATTTAGTCCATAGCTTTGGTCTAATTTTTGATAGCTAGTTTATGTAATACTGGGTAAATAATCGAAATTATAATTTTCTTTACTGACAAACTTAACTACTATATGTCACAATAGGTTGAAAATGAACAAATGAGGGAAGAATCCACTGGCTTTGAACCCCCTTCTTCCCTTAGATGCTTGTCATTCTACACACTCTATGAGGTATATAGCCTGAGTGAGGACACTAGTGTCATTGAGTAAATGAAATACTAGGAAAGCTGATTTTTTTTCTTATTTTTTAGGAGAAAAATATATATCACCAGAGGTTTTAATATTTCTTTCCATAACTCTCTTGCACATTACTCTTCCATGTAACCACATTTCAATAAGTTCATGAAGACCAACATTCTGTTAGCTTACCAGGTCTTTTGGGCAGTGTCTGTCTTGGTCAGGTGAAATAAACACAGATTTAAAGCACACTGGCTTTGTCTGATTCATCCAAAAATATAACCTTCATTTCATATGAAAGAAAAAAAAAAAGCAACCCATAGTGTTTGTTTGGCTTTCTGCCCATAGAGCTCAGCCACATAAAGATTCACAGTGAAGGGAGCAGAGTCAAGATGACACACTAGGAGGACGCAGAATTCACGTCTCCTCACAACTACGGCACCTACCAGGCACCAGTTGGGGATCATGGACACCTAAGGGGATGGGAGGAAACCCCAGTGACCGGCATGTGGGATCTTGTTTCCCAGGCCAGAGGTCGGGCCTGAGCTCCTGTGGTGGGAGCTCCAAGTCCAAACCACTGGACTAACAGAGAACATCAGACCCCAGGGAATATCAATCAGAGTGAGGCCTCCCAGAGGTCTTCATTTCAGCACCAAGGCCCAGTTCTGTCTAACTGCCTGCAAACTCCAGTATGGGACGTCTCAGGACAAACAACCAGTAAGACAGGAATATAGCACCACCCATCAAAACAAAAAAAGAATGAAATGAAAAAAAAATATGATGATGAAGGAGCAAGGTAAAAACCTACAAGACCAAATAAATGAAGATGAAATAGGCAACCTCCCTGAAAAAGAATTCAGAGTAATGATATTAAGAGGATCCAAAATCTCAGAAACAGAATGGAGAAAATACAAGAAACATTTAACAAGGATCTAGAAGAACTGAAGAGCAAACAACAGTGATGAACAGTACAATTACTAAAATTAAAAATATTCTAGAAGGAATCAATAACAGAATAACTGAGGCAGAAGAATGGATATGTGACCTGGAAGATAAAATAGTGGAAATAATTACCACAGAGCGGAATAAAGAAAAAAGAAAGAAAAGAATTGAGGACAGTCTCAGAGACCTCTGGGACAACATTACATGCACCAACATTTGAATTATAGGTGTCCCAGAAGAAGAGGAGAAAAAGAAAGGGACTGAGAAAATATTTGAAGAGATTATAGTTGAAAACTTCCCTAATATGGGAAAGGAAATAGTTAATCAAGTCCAGGAAGCACAGAGAGTCCCATACATAATAAATCCAAGGAGAAACACACCAAGACACATATTAATCAAACTATCAAAAATTAAATACAAAGAAAACATATTAAAAGCAGTAAGGGAAAAGCAAAAAATAACATACAAGGGAATCCCCATAAGGTTAACAGCTGATCTTTCAGCAGAAACTCTGCAAGCCAGAAGGGACTGGCAGGACATATTGAAAGTGATGAAAGGGAAATACCTAATACCAAGATTACTCTACCCAGCAATGATATCATTCAGATTTGACAGAGAAATTAAAACCTTTACAGTCAAGCAAAAGCTAAGAGAATTCAGCACCACCAAACCAGTTTTAAAACAAAGGCTAAAGGAACTTCTCTAGGCAGGAAACACAAGAGAAAGAAAAGACGTACAATAACAAACCCAAAACAATTAAGAAAATGGTAATAGGAACATACATATCAATAATTACCTTAAATGTAAATGGATTAAATGCTCCAACCAAAAGACATAGACTGGCTGAATGGATACAAAAACAAGACCTGTACATATGCTGTCTACAAGAGACCCACTTTAGATCTAGGGACACATACACACTGAAAGTGAGGGGGATGGAAAAAGATAATCCATGCAAATGGAAATCAAAAGAAAGCTGGTGTACCAATTCTCATATCAGACAAAATAGACTTTAAAGTAAAGACAATTACAAGAGACAAAGAAGGACACTACATAATGATAAAGGGATCAATCCAAGAAGAAGATATAACAATTGTAAATATTTATGTACCCAACATAGGAGCACCTCAAGACAAAAGGAAAATGCTAACAGACATAAAAGGGGAAAGAGACAATAACACAATAATAGTAGGGGACTTTAACACCCCACTTTCAACAATGGACAGGTCATCCAAAATTAAAATAATTAAGGAAATACAAGCTTTAAATGACACATTGAATAAGATGGACTTAATTGATATTTATGGGACATTCCATCCAAAAACAACAGAATACACTTTCTTCTCAACTGCTCATGGAACATTCTCCAGGATGGATCATATCTTGGGTCACAAATCAAACCTTGGTAAATTTAAGAAAATTGAAATCGTATCGAGTATCTTTTCTGACCACAACTCTATGAGACTAGATATCAATTACAGGAGAAGATCTGTAAAAAATACAAACACATGGAGGCTAAACACCACACTACTTAATAACCAAGAGGTCACTGAAGAAATCAAAGAGGAAATCAAAAAATACCTAGAAACAAATGACAATGAAAACACGATGACCCAAAACCTATGGGATGCAGCAACAGCAGTTCTAAGAGGGAACTTTATAGCAATACAGTCCTACCTTAAGCAAAAGGAAACATCTCAAATAAACAAGCTAACCTTGCACCTAAAGCAATTAGAGAAAGAAGAATAAAAAACCCCAAAGTTAGCAGAAGGAAAGAAATCATAAAGATCAGATCAGAAATAAATGAAAAAGAAATGAAGGAAACAATAGCAAAGATCAATAAAATTAAAAGCTGGTTCTTTGAGAAGATAAACAAAATTGATAAACCATTAGCCAGACTCATCAAGAAAAAAAGGGAGAAGACTCAAATCAGTAGAATTAGAAATGAAAAAGGAGAAGTAACAACTGACACTGCAGAAATACAAAAAATCATGAGCGATTACTACAAGCAACTCCATGCCAATAAAGTGGACAACCTGGAAGAAATGGACAAATTCTTAGAAATGCACAACCTGCCGAGACTGAACCAGGAAGAAATAGAAAATATGAACAGACCAATCACAAGCACTGAAAATGGAACTGTGATTAAAAATCTTCCAACAGGGCTTCCCTGGTGGCACAGTGGTTGAGAGTCCGCCTGCCGATGCAGGGGACACGGGTTCATGGCCCGGTCCAGGAGGATCCCATGTGCTGCAGAGCAGCTGGGCCTGTGAGCCATGGCCGCTGAACCTGCCTGTCCGGAGCCTGTGCTCCAATAAAGATGTTAAAAAAAAATGATTCACAGTGAACCAGTCTGAGACTATTTAACATCCAGTATACATTGAATTTCATTCATAGCTTATTCATTCAACAAACACTTGTTGAGAATGTATTGTGTACCTTGCACTATCCTGTTCCCTTGGGCAGTATCAGTGAACTAAACATGGAGCATATATTCTAGTTAAGGGAGATAAAAAATATATATGTAGATTTGTAAATTATGTAGAGTGTCAGAAGAGGTGAAGCTATGGAGGAAATTTTTTTAAAAAGTAGGGTAAGGGAAAATTGGGTTGTGTGAGGTGGGGCTGGGTTGCAACTTTAAGTACAGGGGTCAGGGTAGGTCTCATTGTGAAGGTGAGATTTGAGAAAATAGTTGAGAGGTGAGAAAGTTGGCTGTGGGTCTGAATGTTTCGATTGGAGGGAACAGCATTGCAAAGGCCTAAGGTGGAGAGTACCTGGTATATTTGACCATTAGTTTGGGGGCCAGTGAATTTGGAGGAAAGCGAGAGAGACAGAGAGACAGAGATAGAGACAAGAAGTAACAAGGACCCAGATTACATGGAGCCTTCCATGTAATTGTTAAGACTTGGGCTTTTACTCTGAATGAAAAGGGAGCAGGCTTGTGAGGGGAGGGACATGATATGACTTTGTTTTAAAACGATCGAGCTGGCTGCCATTATGTCCAGAGTGGAGGGCAAGGGCACACACACGGAGGCCAGGTGGGAGAAACCTATCCCAGAAATCCAGGTGAGAGATGGTAGTGGCTTGGATCAGGTTAGGGGCCATGCTGGTGGGAGAAGTGGTCAGATTTGGGATATATCTTGAAGAGAAAATACTGCTTTATGATAGATTGATGAGAGAAAAAGAGTCAAGAATGACTCCCAGGTTTTTGGCCTGAGCCAGTGGAAGGACGGAGTTGGCATCTACTGAGACGGGAAGGCTGCAGGTGGAGCTGGTTTTGTGGGGAAGATCTGAAGTTCAGTTTTGGAACTGCTGAGTTCAATATGCCCATGAAGTTACCAAGTGAAGTTGTCGAATAGGCTGTTAGATATGTGAGTTTGGAGTTTCAAAGAAAGATTTTAGCTGAAAATAGAAATTGGGAAACTGCTGACATAGAGAGCACCCACTATGTGCCAGGCACCATGCTAGGTGCTGGGAATACACAGTGAATAGGATGGACTCAAGGTCTAGTGCATCAGTTCCCAAATGGGGTTCTCTGAGCAACACTCCAGACAGGTTCATGAGTGTTCCGAGTAAAAAAGGCTTAGGGTCAAAAAATGAGAAATAGTGTATCTCACTCTTTGGATTCACAATGCATCGTTACATTTTAAAGCCTCTGAGAAATCTTGCAGTAGTCTTTAAATAGACTTAACCCATATTTTCTCCAAATTTATTTGATCATTTTACTTTTTATTCACTTTTTCTAAATTATTAGATATAAATTTGGGAAACGCCGAACTGGTGCGATTGATAATGCAAATGACTAATTAAAATGCAATGTGACAAGTGTTTCAAATGAGATGTTTTCTAAATTTTAGGGGAAAACAAACATGGAATATTTTTCTGCCTGGAAAGGCAAAAGAAGACTTTGATCATATTTGTTGCACCTCAGAACAGACTGAGGCCTTATGCATGAGGTCAGAATACAGCCCTGACAATAATGTCTTGATTCACTGAGTGAGCAGAATAAGTTACTTTTCTGTTCTTCTTTCATCTGGAAAATTAAGATAGCAATACTGACTTATTCAACAAAGATATCAGAAAAAGCAGTTATCTATTTTGCAAGTTACTGTATTTGATTAAATGTCACTCAGTTCTTAGGGAAAATAATTGTTAAAAGTCGGTTATCAATTGTTTATTAATAAATATCCTTTCCTTAGCCTAATTTCCCTAAATTCATGTATTTCATTAGCTCCCAAAATTAATTAATTAGAGGGTAAAGGTGAGAGACTTCATGGCAACTTAGGTTAGTTTGATCAGAGAATGTTGTTAGCTTGAGAGATATTAGAAAACTCTAAGTTTACAGCAGTTAGATTGTATGGCATGCTTCCCAGGGGGGTTGTAGTTGGTTTTGTCCCCTTGATATTAACATGTGGGGTAAGCACAGAGGGGAAGTGTACTTAAATTCTATTATCCACGTCCTCATAAACGCTGTCACCCACTAACTTCATGAGTGATCCCACAAGACTTTGCTGAATTCTTCATTGATAGATGATATATGCTGCTATTTAAAAAATTCCCAAGAAGTATGAAATAACTACATTATGTAACACAGATTCCCAATGTGACTAAAAGCACTGAATGGAAAGGGAGAAATGGGATGATGGAAAAGCAGATCTGGGCAATTAATGATTAAATTTGCACTTTAAATTTGGCCTCAAAGATAGTTGTTTTCCATCTGTTTCTTCTCCAGCCTTTATTACCCCAATCTTGCTCCTTGTTTCCAATGTTGAGAAATGCTGACAATTATGTCCTCTAATATGCAGATTTATCTTCCATCCCACAAGTTAATAATCAGAGATACTAGATTGAGGATTTTTGTTTTATTTCTTTTTCCCTTTATTTTATAGGAAAATGTGATTTTTAAAAGAACTGCTTGTGTATTTTTATCTAATATGGTATTACTTTTTCTGTTTCCCTATACAATGTTTGGTCTGCCTACCTTTGCATCATCTGTAATTTTGGAACACCTATAGTCTTCTCACCAGAATGGGGATGTATGCTACATCTCTCAAATATATCTCGAAACTTGAGAAGTTGAGAAACAATGTCCAGATAACTGAATTGTAGCTCCAATAGCTAGTTTAACCTGTTAATATTATTCTTATTATACAATGTATAATGCAGTCTCAGGAAGGAAAAGTGAGAAATTGGAGGCAGAAGATGTCATGGCATGTTACAATGGAAACTGGAAGTTGGTGCATGAATGTGTATTTGGAAAAACAATCAAACTGCCTGGCCATTGGGAGTACCAAGAACTGATTTATCTAAGAGTAATTTTTTCAAATTAGCCCAGTGGACTTACTTTTTTTTAAAGATTTTTTTTTGATTTGAACCATTTTTTAAAGTCTTTATTGAATTTGTTACAATATTGCTTCTGTTTAAAGTTTTGGTTTTTTGGCCATGAGGCAAGTAGGATCCCAGCTCCCTGACTAGGGATTGAACCCGCACCCCCTGCATTGGAAGGCGAAGTCTTAACCACTGGACTGCCAGGGAAGTCCCTGGACTTACTTTTGAGTTGACCAATACTTTTCTCTTGGTTTAATCTCCTAACTCAAAATGTCTGTAATTGATAATCATCTATTTTCCTTATTGATATGAGGAAAATTGATATCCTTATTTTCAAGTATATCTCTTCTTGGTGAATGGAACCAACATCCATTTGGCAGTGCAAGACCAAAAGTTAAGTGTTGTCTTTGATACCTCACTAAACTTCACCTCCAATAGCCAATGGAAAGATTAACTGATTCTACCCTCGAAATATCTCTCAGATACACTTATCTCTTTGTTCCATTGCCATCACTGTCCTAGCCCAAGCCACATCACCTCTTGTGTGGACTTCTGCAGCAGCCTGCTATGGTCTCCCTCACATTGCACCTCGAATCTGTTCCCTGCACCTCAGCCAGAAGGACCACATGTATCAAATGGTACTCTGTGGACATCTCCCCTGCCCTCTCCATTTAAAGCACTTCAGTGGCTTCCTATCACTTTTAGATTAAACAACAAATCTTTGGAAGAAAGCCTCTAAGGGCTTGCACCATGGTGCGCTTACCTCCTGCTCTAACCTCAACTCACCCCTCACTCCTTTCCCCCTGATCTTTAGCCACACTGGCTTTTTCAGGCCCTCACACCCAACTTATTTCCTCCCAGCCTTTGCACATGTTCTTGTCTCTGCCTATAATTTCTTTCTCCATCTTTGCCACAATCCTATGAACCCTTCAGGTCCCAGGTCAACCACTTGTAGCTTCCTTGCCCCCCAAAACCAGATCAGGTCCCCCCATTGCATGGTCTTATCCACCCACCCCCTCCTTCACCTAATTATGATTTTGTAAGTATTTCTATGATTACTTCATTCATATTCATCTCATACTAGATTGTAAGTATTACCATTATGTCAAGAATCATTCATTCATCTATTTGTCTATCTAATCTATCTATATTCAAAATCAAAATAAATACAAATTCCAAAATATCAAAAGTTTTGTGTTAGTATTTTTAACACAGATCCTGGTGCTAGAAGCTGCTCAATACATTTTTGTGAATGAATTAATTAATAACTCTGATTTCCTTCCTGATTTACAATGCTTTCCCAGAATAATTAACTCCACTCTGTCAAAGCAGACAGCGATCTAGTTCTTGCTCATTTGCTATTTTCTAAGAATTCTTAGTCTAAGACCTAAGACCTAAGGCCTAAGACCATTGGTTGATTCTACTCTAAACTTCCCTTGTCTGTCTTTCCTCTGCAGTCTTTCTTTTTTTAAAAAACATTTTTAAAATTAATTAATTAATTTATTTTTGGCTGCGTTGGGTCTTCATTGCTGTGTGTGGACTTTCTCTAGTTGCGGTGACTGAGGGCTACTCTTCATTTCGGTGCGTGGGCTTCTCATTGTGTTGGTCTCTCTTGTTGCAGAGCACGGGATCTAGGCATGTGGGCTTCAGTAGTTGTGGCACGTGGGCTCAGTATTTGTGGCTCACAGGCTCTAGAGCACAGGCTCAGTAGTTGTGGTGCATGGGCTTGGTTGCTCCACAGCATGTGGGATCTTCCCGGACCAGGGCCCGAACCCATGTCCCCTGCATTGGCAGGCGGATTCTTAACCACTGCACCACAAGGGAAGTCAGGCAGTCTTTCTTTAACTCTGTTTTCTCTCTATTATTTTTATTATTCATACTTTCTAACTTATGTTAAAATCCCATAAAGGGTATGCCTTTGGGTTTATTGCTCTCTTTTTATAATATAATGCACATCTCTGAATAAGAAAAACAAAGCTGGTAGCAGCACACTTCCTGATTTCATACAGGAATGCTTTAAGGAATAAGTAAGATAACAAACATGAAAGGTTTTCTTTTTTTTTTTTGATTTTACTTTATTATTTATACACCAGGTTCTTATTAGTTATCTATTTTATACATATTAGTGCATATATGCAAATCCCAATCTCCCAATTCATCCCACCACACCCCTCTCACGCTTTCCCTCTTGGTGTCCCTACGTTTGAGCTCTACTTCTGTGTCTATTTCTGCCTTGAAAACCGGTTCCTCTGTACCATTTTTTCTAGATTCCACATATATGCGTTAATATATGATATTTGTTTTTCTCTTTCTGACTTACTTCACTCTGTATGACAGTCTTTAGGTCCATCCACATCTCTACAAATGATGCAATTTTGTTCTTTTTACGGCCGAGTAATATCCCATTGTATATATATATATATACCACATCTCCTTTATCCATTTCTCTGTTGATGGGCGTTTAGGTGGCTTCCGTGATCTGGCTATTGTAAATAGTGCTGCAATGAACATTGGGGTGCTGTGTCTTTTTGAATTATAGTTTTGTCTGGGTATATGACCAGGAGTGCGATTGCTGGGTCATATGGTAATTCTATTTTTAGTTTTTTAAGGAACCTCCTTACTGTTCTCAATATGGCCGCACCAATTTACATTCACACCAAAGTGCAAGAGAGTTCCCTGTTCTCCACACCCTCTCCAGCATTTATTGTTGATAGATTTTCTGATGATGCCCATTCTAACCAGTGTGAGATGATACCTCATTGTAGTTTGATTTGCATTTCTCTAATAATTAGTGATGTTGAGCAGCTTTTCATGTGCCTCTTGGCCATCTGTATATCTTATTTGGAGAAATGTCTATTTAGGTCTTCTGCCCATTTTTTGATTGGGTTGTTTGTTTTTTGAATATTGAGTTGCATGAGCTGTTTATATATTTTGGAGATTAATCCTTTGTCCGTTGATTCATTTGCAAATATTTTCTCCCATTCTGAGGGTTGTCTTTTCGTCTTGTTCATAGTTTCCTTTGCTGTGCAAAAGCTTTCAAGTTTTATTAGGTCCCATTTGTTTCTATCCATTACTCTAGGAGGTGGGTCAAAAAAGGTCTTGCTGTGATTTATGTCATAGAGTGCTCTGCCTATGTTTTCCTCTAAGAGTTTTATAGTGTCTGGCCTTACATTTAGGTCTTTAATTCATTTTGAGTTTATTTTTGTGTATGGTATAAGGGAGTATTCTAATTTCATTCTTTTACATGTAGCTGTCCAGTTTTCCCAGCACCACTTATTGAAGAGGCTGTCTTTTCTCCATTGTTTATTCTTCCCTCTTTCATCATAGATTAGTTGACCATAGGTGCATGGGTTTATCTCTGGGCTTTCTATCCTGTTCCATTGATCTATATTTCTGTTTCTGTGCCTGTACCATACTGTCTTGATTACTGTAGCTTTGTAGTATAGTCTGAAGTCAGGTATCCTGATTCTTCCAGCTCCATTTTTTTTTCCCCTCAAGATTGCTTTAGCTATTTGAGGTCTTTTGTGTTTCCATACAAACTGTAAAACTTCTTGTTCTAGTTCTGTGAAAAATGCCATTGGTAATTTGATAGGGATTGCATTGAATCTGTAGATTGCTTTGGGTAGTATAGTCATTTTCACAATATTGATTCTTCCAATCCAAGAACATGGTATATCTCTCCATCTGTTTTTGTCATCATTGATTTCTTTAATTCGTGTCTTATAGTTTTCTGAGTACAGAAAACTTAGGTAGGTTTATTCCTAGATATTTTATTCTTTTTGTTGCAATGGTGAATGGGATTGTTTCCTTAATTTCTCTTTCTGATCTTGTGTTGTTACTGTATAGGAATGCAAGAGATTTCTGCGCATTAATTTTGTACCCTGCAACTTTACCAAAACATTGATAAGCTCTAGTAGTTTTCTGGTGGCATCTTTAGGATTCTATATGTATAGTACCATGTCATCTGCAAGCAGTGACAGTTTTATGTCTTTTTTTCCAATTTTGTTGTTTTTATTTCTTTTTCTTCTCTGATTGTTGTGGCTAGGACTTCCAAAACTATGTTGAATAATTGTGGTGAGAGTGGACATCCTTGTCTTGTTCCTGATCTTAGAGGAAATGCTTTCAGTTTTTCACTTTTGAGCATGGTGTTTGCTGTGGGTTTGTCATATATGGCCTTTATTATGTTGAGGTAAGTTCCCTCTATGCCGATTTTCTGAAGAGTTTTTATCATAACTGGGTGTTAAATTTTTTCAAAAGCTTTTTCTGCATCTATTGAGATGCTCATATTGTTTTTATTCTTCAATTTGTTAATATGCTGTATCACATTGATTGATTTGTGTATATTGAGGAATCCTTGCATCCCTGGGATAAATCCCACCTGATCATGGTGAATGATCCTTTTAATGTGTTGTTAGATTCTGTTTGTTAGTATTTTGTTGAGAACTTTTACATCTATATTCATCAATGCTATTGGTCTGTAATTTTCTTTTTTTGTAGTATCTTTGTCTGGTTTTCATATCAGGGTGATGGTGGCCTCGTACAATGAGTTTGGGAATGTTCCTCCCTCTGAAATTTTTTGGAAGAGTTTGAGAAGGATGGTGTTAGCTCTTCTCTAAATGTTTGATAGAATTCACTGGTGAAGCCATCTAGTCCTGGGTTGGTGTTTCTTGGAAAATTTTTAATCACAGTTTCAATATCTGTACTTGTGATTGGTCAGTTCACATTTTCTATTTCTTCCTGGTTCAGTCTTGGAAGGTTATACCTTTCTAAGAATTTGTCCATTTCTTCCAGGTTGTCCGTTTTATTGGCATAGAGTTGCTTGTAGTAGTCTCTTATGATAGTTTGTATTTTTGTGGTGTCTGTTGTAACTTCTCCTTTCTCATTTCTAATTTTAGTGATTTGAGTCCTCTCCCTCTTTTTCTTGATGAGTCTGCCTAAAGATTTATCAATTTTCTTTATCTTCTCAAAGAACCAGCTTTTATTTTTATTCATCTTTTCTATTATTTTCTTTGTTTCTATTCATTTATTTCTGCTCTGATCTTTATGATTTCTTTCCTTTTACTAACTTTGGATTTTGTTTGTACTTCTTTGTCTAGTTCCTTTAGGTGTAAGGTTAGATTTTTTTTTTTCTTTTGAGGTACACGGGCCTCTCACTGTTGTGGCCTCTCCCATTGCGGAGCACAGGCTCCAGACGCACAGGCTCAGTGGCCATGGCTTACGGGCCTAGCTGCTCTGTGGCATGTGGGATCTTCCTGGACCGCGGCACGAACCCGTGTTCCCTGCATTGGTAGGCGGACTCTCAACCACTGCGCCACGAGGAAGCCCCTGTTTAGATTTTTTATTTGAGATTTTTCTTGTTTCTTGAGGTAGGATTGTATTGCTATAAACTTCCCTCTTAGAACTGCTTTTGCTGTATCCCATAGGTTTTGGGTCATCGTGTTTTCAATTTCATTTGTTTCTAGGTATTTTTTGATTTCCTCTTTGATTTATTCAGTGATCTGTTGGTTATTTAGTAATGTATTGTTTAGCCTCCATATATTTGTGTTTTTTATGTTTCTTTCCCTGTAATTTATTTGTAATCTCATAGCACTGTGCTCAGAAAAGATGCTTGATATGATTTTAATTTTCTTAAATTTACTGAGGCTTGATATATGACCTAAGATGTGACCTATCCTAGAGAATATTCCATGTGCAGTTGAGAAGGAGGTGTAATTTGCTGGTTTTGGATGGAATGCCCTATAAATATCAATTAAATCTATCTGGTCTATTGTGTCATTTAAATTTTCTGTCTGGACGATGTGTCCATTGGTGTAAGTAAGGTGTTAAAGTCCCCCACTATTGTGTTACTGTTGATTTCCTCTTTTATAGCTGATAGCATTTGCCTTATATATTAGGGTGCTCCTATGTTGCATGCATATATATTTATAACTTTTATATCTTCTTGGATTGATCCCTTGAGTGTTGTGTAGTGTCCTGTCTTATCTCTTGTAACATTCTTTATTTTAAAGTCAATTTTATCTGATATGAGTATTGCTACTTCAGCTTTCTTTGATTTCCATTTGCATGGAATATCTTTTTTATTCCAGTGAGCATGTGTCTTTCGATTGAAGTATTTAATCCATTCACATTTAAGGTAATTATTGATATGTATGTTCCTATTACCATTTTCTTAATTGTTTTGGGTTTGTTTTTGAAGGTCCTTTTCTTCTTTTGTGTTTCCCACTTAAAGAAGTTCGTTTAGCAATTGTTGTAGAGCTTGTTTCATTGTGCTGAATTCTCTTAGCTTTTGCTTGTCTGTAAGGCTTTTGATTTCTCTGTCGAGTCTGAATGAGATCCTCGCTGGGTACAGTAATCTTGGTTGTAGGTTCTTCCCTTTCATCACTTTAAATATATCATGCCATTCCCTTCTGGCTTGTAGAGTTTCTGCTGATAAATCAGCTTGTAACCTGATAGGAGTTCCCTTTTATGTTATTTGTCATTTTTCCCTTGTTGCTTTTAATAATTTTGCTTTGTCTTTAGTTTTTGTCAACTTGATTATTATGTGTCTTGGCGGGTTTCTACTTGGTTTTCTCCTGCCTGGGACTCTCTGGGCTTCCAGGACTTGGGTGGCTATTTCCTTTCCCATGTTAGGGACGTTTTCAACTCTAATCTCTTCAAATATTTTCTCGGGTCCTTTCTTTCTCTCTTCTCCTTCTGGGACCCCTATAATGTAAATGTTGGTGTATTTAATGTTGTCCCAGAGGTCTCTTAGGCTGTCTTCATTTCTTTTCATTCTTTTTTCTTTATTCTGTTTTGCGGCAGTGAATTCCAACCATTCTGTCTTCCAGGTCACTTATCTGTTCTTCTGCCTCAGTTATTCTGCTATTGATTCCTTCTAGTGTATTTTTCATTTCAGTTATTGAATAGTTCATCTCTGTTTGTTTGTTCTTTAATTCTTCTAGGCCTTCGTTAAACATTTCTTGCATCTTCTTGATCTTTGCCTCCATTCTTTTTCCGAGGTCCTGGATCATCTTCACTCTAATTATTCTGAATTCTTTTTCTGGAAGGTTGCCTATCTCCACTTCATTTAGTTGTTTTTTACGGGTTTTGCCTTGTTCATTCACCTGGTACATAGTCTTCTGCCTTTTCATTTTGTCTGTCTTTCTGTGAATGTGGTTTTCATTCCACAGCCTGCAGGATTCTAGTTCTTCTTGCTTCTGCTTTCTGACCTCTGGTGGATGAGGCTGTCTAAGAGGCTTGTGCAAGCTTCCAGATGGGAGGGACTGGTGGTGGGTAGAGCTGGGTGTTGCTCTGGTGGGCAGAGCTCAGTAAAACTTTAATCCACTTGTCTGCTGATGGGTGGGGCTGAGTTCCCTCCCAGTTGGCTGTTTGGCCTGAGGTGACCCAGCACTGGAGCCTACAGGCCTTTTGGTGGGGCTAAAGGCAGACTGGGAGGGCTTACACCAAGGAGTACTTCCAAGAACTTCTGCTGCCAGTGTCCTTGTCCCCACAGTGAGCCACAGCCACCCCCCAGCCTCTTCAGGAGACCCTCTAACACTATCACGTAGGTCTGGTTCAGTCTCACTGCTCCTTCCCCCAGGTTCTGATGCACGCACTACTTTGTGTGTGCCCTCCAAGAGTGCAGTCTCTGTTTTCCCCAGACCTATCAAAGTCCTGCATTCAAATTCTGCCATCCTTCAAAGTCTGATTCTCTGGGAATTCCTCCTCCCATTGCTGGACCACCTGGTTGGGAAGCCTGACGTAGGGCTCAGAACTGTCACTCCAGTGGATGGACCTCTGTGGTATAATTGTTCTCCAGTTTGTGAGTCACCCACCTAGTGGTTATGGGATTTGAGTTTATTGTGATTGTGCCCCTCCTACCATCTCATTGCGGCTTCTCCTTTGTCTTTGGAAATAGGGTATCTTTTTTGGTGTCCAGTGTCTTCCTGTTGATGATTGTTCAGCAGTTAGTTGTTATTCTGGTGCTCTCGCAAGAGGGAATCTTTGTTTGAAACATAAGACACTATACGATTAATGCTGCCATTTGAAAGCAATCTGAATGTTGTATGTCAAAATTTATAACCTCCAAGTGTGAGAATCTTTTTAGGAATAAAGATGTCTCAGGAATCTCCCTTTCTTTTAATAAATATCCAGTAAATCAACAAACTAGCCTGTGTGTATGTGTGTGCACGCACGCGTATATGTGCGTGTGCATGCACATGTATGCGTGGGCTGCTGACTCACCTTGATCACTGTCACAAGGTTAGATGTTACAAGAATAAACCCTACATGCTCTGTTGGTTCAGGAAGAAGTAAGTGCAGGCAACTAAAAAAGTCCACATAAAAAAAACAGCCCACTGCAGCAAATATTGGAAACAGCAAAATCTCTGCAATTGATTCTCAGTTAGAAAATGGAGAAAATCTTTTTTTCATATGCCAAAGCATCATTTAAAAAAATTTAAAGCCATGACTTATTCAAATATAGAATGAACAAGTGTCAAAATATATTGTCTTTACTAAGGGAACCAGTAAGATGATAAAGCTGTGAAGAACATTTAAGAAACTAGAGTTTACATAGTCCAGTAGGGAGGACACACACAGAAATGTGCGTGTGTGCATGTGCTATGTGTATGTGTGTGTGTATGTGTGTGTAAGTGAGAGATGAATCTGGTGAGTATCCTACAGGACAATACAATGGTAACCTTTGGAGCATCTCTTCTATTGAACAGAAGTAATTTGCATTTCTACCAGACAAAAATCTACACCTTAACACATAACTTCACAGTGTCTGGGCTCTAGTCAATAGTAAATAGAAATGTCAACAGAGGTACATTCTCCTAGAGAATTAAATAACCCGTACTGGGCCAGAGGAACAAGGTTTCAGTATGGCATTGAGTTTGCAGTCATCCTCTTGGCCTTGTTTCCCACTTTGGGTACATTTTCTAACACAAGTGATTGCTTTAATTCAAATACCCAGTGTAGGGAAACTATTTCAGCAACTCAATACCTCTCTCGCGCACAGACTGATTAGGAGTTCAGGGTTGCATCAGCCATATGACCAAGGCTGGGGATTTTGTCAGAATGGCAGGCAGTCAATCCACCCTGAGCAATGCAGAGGCTGGGGATTTTTCCAGTCGAGCCCTCATTTCAATGTGAAGAAACTGAGACCCAGAGAGGCAAAATGACTTTGCCTGATGTGCCCTTTTCTGCCTTATCTTTAGAGGCCCACCTCAAAAGTTATATTCTTTCTAATGCTCAAACCCTGTCTACCTTGATAGATGATACAGCTTCCCCTGCCAGTGTGATCTGATAGTATTTTATTCATATCTCTAATGGGTACCAAATTGTTTGATACCCTTTATTTGTTTGCTTATCTCCCTGGCTAGACTTTGGGTTATTCAAATGTAGGGATAGTATTATATTCAATGTTGTGTGTTAGTGTTGAGCTGTGTGCCTGACATATAATAAATGCTTGATAAATGTTTATTGACTTGAAATGAAATTACCTGAGGTCCAACAAATTTAATGGCAGAGTTGTGACCAGGATCCACCACTCCTGTATGTTAGACAACCACTCTTTCTATGACATCCCAGTGCCCCTCAAAATTGCACTACTCTGCTTTAAAAACTAAAAATAGAGTTGTCCTGTGATCCAGCAATCCCACTCCTGGGCATATATCCAGAGAAAGTTCTAACTCAAAAAGATACACGCACCACAACGTTAATAGCAGCCCTATTTACAATAGCCAAGACATGGAAATAACCTAAGTGTCCTTCAGCAGATGAATAGATAAAAAAGATGTGGTATGTATACAAAATGGAATACTATTCAGCCATAAAAAAGAATGAAATAATGCCATTTGCAGCAACATGGATGGACGTAGAGATTATCATACTAAGTGAAGTAAGTCAGAAAGAAAAGGACAGATACCATATGATATCACTTATATGTGGAATCTAAAATATGACACAAATGAAATTATTTATGAAATAGAAACAGACTCACAGACATAGAAAACAGACTTATGGTTACCAAAGGGCAAAGGGTAGGAGGGATAAATTAGAAGTTTAGGGTTAGCAGATACACACTACTAAATATAAAATAGATAAACAGTAAGGTCCTGTATAGCACAGGGAGCTATTTTCAATATCCTGTAATAAACCATAATGGAAAAGAATATGAAAAAAATATATATGTATAACTGAATCACTTTGCTGTACACCAGAAACTAACACAACATTGTAAATCAACTCTACTTCAATAAAAACTGCACTGCTGTGTTATTATAAATGATAGCCTAGTATAATATATAACATATATAAAAAATGGCATAAGCAGGGGTTCAAAGATGTGGAATCTTTCCTTCCTCAGACTTCCCTTCTGCTGTACTACTCAGGCAAGCAGCAAAAAAAGTGGTAGGAAAACCTTTTCCCCACTTCTCCCTCCCTTAGAGTAAGAGGCCCTCTTGCCTTGCGGGTCTCACTGGTCCTCTGGTGTGTGTGTGAGCGCCCAGCTCTGGCAGCAGGGCTGACAGTCTGCATAGAACACACCTGGAATCTGGTATGTAGGTGCAGCTTCTCAGTGAAAGATTCTCTCTCTCCTGAATTATCCTGTTTTCATAACAATTTACATATTTTAATTATCTGATAAACGTGTAGATTTTTTATTGGATAATATGTAAAAATACTGAAGAAGAAAAAATGAAAAATTAAAATCACCCCAATATTCACTGCAGCACTGCTTACAATAGCTAAGACATGGAAGCAACCTAAGAGGCCGCTGGAGCCCTTGATATGTGACCCCTAAAGTCTGGGGGATGGTGTCTGACCCTCATTAGAGAATCTAAAGGCCTTTGGGCTGGCTGATGTGGTCTGTATTGCAGAGCCAAAGGAAGGTTGCAGTGAGGCGCGGGGACCTGCACAGTGAGAGAGAGCATGGATGTGCTGAGCAGAGTAAGGAAGATGTGATAGCACTGTGCCAGGGACCCGCAGGTTGGGGGCCCCATGGAAGTGTACCCCCCAAAACTCCAGCTAAGCTTACCCTGATAAGACCTCTCCCACAGCCAGAAAACACCACTGCAAGATCAATGTCAGTGAAATAAATGTTTTCTGCTCTTTACCTCCCCCATTCTCTTCCCCCCACCACCTGGCGGCTAGTCCCCAAAAGGGTAGAGGAAGCTCGGTGGGTGGAAGTTCAGGAGAAACTGAAAGTGAGGAAATTAAAGAAGCTAATCACAGCTCTCTTCCTCTCCAGGAGGTTCCTGCCTGAAGCAGGTCTGGACTGGCAAAGAGGGAAACAGCTTATAAATGAAATTTAGAGTCTGATTATTAATGGACACACTAAATACTGAAATGAGATAAATTTAGAGATTGAACTGAACGACAGTGGTTTTATTACCTGGGGATGGGCAGATAAACCTCTGTGCCCTACTGGAGATTAGTTCTAGGGCAGGGGAAGAGCTAGCCATGAAGCAAGTTTAATCCACCAGTGGGAAAACAGTCACCTGTGATTTGACAATGCAGGTGGTACTCTTTCAACATACACGTTTCATTAGTTATTCAAAAACAAACCTGAACCTTAAATAAACATTAAGATGTTTATTTTTAATTATGAGAAGGCCATAACTTATGTACCTAAATGTAACTCTGCTACAAAGAGTAAAATAATTCCACAATTTATAATAAATATAATAAACCTTGCCAAAATATTATATCAATCACAACATTATATAAACATATACGTGAAATTAGAGTCCACCCACCCGGGAGTGGCGAAGCTACTGTCTAAAGCCTAGCTTAAGCTTTTATTATCAGAGTGTTCTTCCCTTTTGTGAGGAAATGGCCCAAAGCAACCACTCTTGAATGAGGCAAAAGATCAGGTAATTACTGGGGCAAGACAAACTCAGTGACATAAGACAACAGTCTTTTATTATCCCTCTTGCAACTGGGGTCAGCTGGGGTCCATGGGTCTAGCCTAGGCTTGTGGGCAGCTCCCTCACCTGCACTGGGCTGGCCCCCCCATCTGTGGGTTGGTGAGGGGTCTGTTCATCCCAGCTGGGCTCTGCTGGCTGGCTCTGCTCTTCAGGTCTGGGAAGGAGCTGGAGCAGCTCTGCTCTATTTCTCATCCTCCTCCTGGGACCAGAGAGCTGGCCAGGCTGTATTCTTCTCATGGTGACAGCAGAGGCTTGAAACTGGTACATCGTCACTTCTGTCCACGTGCCCTTGGCCAGAGCAAGTCACATGTCTGAGTCCGACGTCAAGGGGCAGGGATGTACACTTTATCTGTATTGGGGCCACAGCAAGGGTACAGAGGCAGGAAGTGATAAATGATTGGAGCCCCGAATCCCATAGATAGATCCCTGAAAAAAGATGAAGGTCTAGGATGAAACATTGCACATCGGGGGCCAGTGACACCTGCTGTTTCTACCTTGTTTGTGCCTTCAGTCCAGACCTGTCTTGGGTGCAGTAGGTCATGAAGGGAGTGAGTGAGGGGGTATTTGTGGTGAGTCTGCCCGCGGGGTGAAGGTACAACGATGTTTTCTTTGCCCTTTCAAAGGGGAGTTAGGACTCAGGAGCTAGCTTTGTAATTCAGGTCAAAATGCCTTAACATTTCCTATTTTGAAAGTCTTTATCTGTCCCCTTACTGTGATTATTAGAAAATCCCTGAAATAGTAGTCCTGGGAGCTTATCTGGGGTCTGAGGGAACTGTACTCCAACTCGGAAGAAGAACCTGAGAAGACTCAGTGGATGGCGGCAGCTTCTCAGGGGCAAGAAAAGTTGGCTGAGCCCCAGGACCCTCTCCAGGGAAGCAAAAAAAGGAAACTATTATTTCCTGATTCCCACTGCGTTCCAGGAACTATGCTAGATGTTTTTGTGGAGCATCTGCTTTCATCTTCACCGAAAGAATGCTGTATGTAGTCATTAATATCCACACTTAACAAATGGGGGCCATTAATCATGGGGGAGGAGAATAAATGTGGGAATTGATGCAAAAAGAAGTGAGTGACCTTCCCAAGGTCAGACGGCTAGTGCCTGGCTGAGGCAAGTGGGTGAGGAGATCTCTGTTGCATCCATCATGGCAACTTGAACCTGAGATGAGGGATCCCTTGTAGAAAGGGTCCCTCACCACCCCCAGGGCTCCAGGCTTACACACTTACCCTACTTTCCACACTCTTACTGAGACCCAGGAGAGTGCCCAGTGGGGCAGAGACGGACCTTCTCAAGATAAGGCACGTGCTGGGCGTTGATTGGACCACCTGCCTGAGCCTCCTCTGTAATGCTTCCAGAAATACCTAGCTCTCTAATCGTTATGAAATCTTGCCTTGCCTCTTAAACTAACATTCCCTGCCCCCCCAGAATGAAAAAGTCAAATCCATATCTGGTTTATTTTTCAGTGAGAGAGTAACTAACTCTGCCTTTCTAAGATTGCAAACAACTTTTCTATGTGATTCCTGCCTGTGGAAGGACCAGAGGTATGCTCCCCTCGGGCCCTAGCCTTCATTAGTTTCCAAGAAATAAAAACACACTCTGCATCTCACTGTCATCTTTTCCTAGGCTAAATGCAGGAGAGTGTTGCCATGGCAACTGCAGCAGAATTTAGGACATAGAGGATATTTTGGCCCTGCTGCATCATTGACCAAAAGCTATGCTATGTGATTGTGACAGTGTCAAGTCTGCCCATTCAGGCTGTGGCTGCCTGCCTCCCTCTCAAAGTTAAGAGCATTTGGGTTAATAATTTTCTCTTCTTTTATACTTATCCCTAACTCTTGGTACCTTGCTTCACATCCAACTCGCCAATCCAGATACAGTTTTCTGTATTCAAATGTCTGATTGCCAGGTCAGCAGCTGAGGAAAGCATATATGGTCATCCCTGGGTATCTGATGGGGATTGTTTCCAGGACCCCACAGTTACCCCATCTTAAATCTACTAAATCAGAACTTGCATTTTGGCAAGATTACCAGGAGATTCAAATGAATGTTAAAATTTGAGAAACTGCCCTCTGTACTACGTCTAGACCTGAGGATGTTTCTTACCTCCCAGGCATTTGGGGGACCCCAGGAATTCTTGGTACAGCTCATACCCCAATCATACACAGCACTTCCTGTGAATGGGTAATTTTTCAACCAAATCCAGAACATGAAAAAAAGATGACTTGGACCCACATTTGGCTCTGCTGGTACCACAACCAGCACTTGTGTGACTTTACCGCTGCCTTGTGTGCTGTTACTTCTGTTACAAATGCCCCTTTGTATCAGTTATCATCACTGCATACCAAATTACTGCAAAACATAGTGGATGCAAACAGCAAGCATTTGTTGTCTCACAGTTTCTGAGGGTCAGGAAATGCTAGTAGAGAGTAGCTGGCTTGTGCCTCTCAGTCAAGGTCTAGGGTTGCTAGATTTAGCACATAAAAGTACAGGATGCCCAGCTAAATTTGAATGTTAGATGAACAATGGATAATCTTTTAGTTCCAGTCCCATTCAACATTTGAGACATACATAAAATTTTAAAAAGTCATTTTTTTAGTGGCAAGTCTGTCTAGGTCTTGCGGGAGGTTACTGTCAATCTCTTGACCATGACTATTGTCACCCAGAAGTATTGCAGCAATCAGTGGGATGGTTAATTTTATGTGTCAACTTGACTGGGCAGATACTTGGTCAATCATTATTCTGGGTGTGCCTCTGAGGGTGTTTTTGAATGTGATTAAAGTCTAATGTGGGTGGGCCTCATCCAAACAGTTGAAGTCCTGAAAAGGCTGACCCTCCCATGAGTGAGGGGGACTCCTTCTGCCTGACTGCCTTGAGCTGCTACAGCAGTCTTTTCCTGACTTTAGACTTGAACTAAAATATTGGCTTTTCTTGGGTCAGCCTACTAGCTTTTGGACTAGAACTTAACATCATTGGTTCTCAGGACTGGAAGTACAGGATCCATTCCTCTGGGTCTCCAGCTTGCTGATGGCAGATTTTGGGACTTCTCAGCCTCCATAATCACATGAGCTGATTTGTTCAATAAATCTCTCTCTCTCTCTCTCCACACACACACACACACACACACACACACACACACACACTCTCTCTCTCTCTCTCTCTCTATTGGTTCTCTTTTGCTGGAGACCTCTGAACAATCCACTCTAAGTGCTTCTAAGAACTCTCACGTGGTTGTTTGGTTGTAATCTTTGGGACTTCACCAAGTGAAGCTGGCAGGCTGACCCAAGAACAGTCAATGTTTTAGTTCAAATCTAAAGGCAGGAAAAGACTCCACAGGGCCTCCTCATGACATGGCAACTGGTCTAGTACTGGGTGAGCCATCCATGAAAGAACAAGAGAGAGTACATCCAGTAGGGAAGCCAGTCCTCTTGTAACCTGATCTTGGAGATGATGCAAAGACGACTAGGAAAATGGATTCAGCAATTCAGCTTAATGCTGTCAGGAGGGTCCTGTGAGATCTGGAGGTGCCTGCCCAGGGGTCTGCTGCCTAGCAGCTCAGCCCCTGGCTTCACCTCTAGGAGTTTCTGTTGAGTTTCACTCAGATTTCTATATAGACTTCCTGGTTTTCTCAGTCTTGCTAAAATTACATGCTAGAATTGAAAGAGAAATGTCCCAATAGTACTTTATTTAGCATTTTACAAACAAAGTATCTTTAGAGAGTTGAAAAAGTAGGATCATGGATGGGGAGGAGGAGGTATTCTAGAAAAATCATCCAGAAAGGATTCTTCTTTTAAAGGGCATTCCCAGAGCTCATTCCCACAGAGAGAGAAGAGATTCCGTTCCTTCCATTCTGCCTGACCCCTCCCTGCTCACGGAGAGAGGAGTCACGGATGTTATTGCACCAGAGACCAGCTCAATTCTAAATCGTATCATGTTCGGAGCATTTTATGGTAGGGGAAAATGGGCTCAAATATAAAGGGAAAGAAAATGGTAATAATGAAGGGCTTTGAGCCAAAAGCACCATTAAAATAAGAATATGAAATAAAATACATTTAACCATCTTAAGGTCTTTTTGTTTTTGTTGGTTTTATAAAAGTATGTTATGCAAACATTAGGAAAATTATTTTCACAGAACTCAGCTTCATTTGAGGCAGCCATGTAGAGCCCAGTCCTAATAACTATAAGGCAATCTCACAGAAATAAAGCTAATTCCATAGCAGCCTATCAGCTTAAATTCTTGCAAAACAAAATGTCTTTCCAAAGTTTCCTTTAAGCATGGGCTGGCCTTGTAGGCATATATGTATTAGATTTTAAAAAATAGAGTAGAAAGAATTGAACTAAGTGGTTTTTACATTGAGTTCTCAGAGTATTTTCTACATAGTATAACATCATCTGTATCCCCAAAGTAGTCTATTCATTTAAGTTTAATAAGATAAAATTGGAACCAGGTTCAATATGAAGATATCCCCAGCGATCTGAGAATTTTCCTTTTACTTAGGTTACAAAATTTGGATAACATCCCTTGTTTAAACTTATTGCAGAAACAAGGCTTATTGAAGACTTCTCTTCTAACCCCCTGCAATTCCTATAGAAAGAAGACATTTTGGGGGGTTAAGTGTATAGATGGTTAGGCTGAGCACGCTAGCATTAGCAGTTTTGAAAGGGGCTTTGGTTCTTGAAAGGCAAGAAGAAAAAATAGGACTAGTTTTTCTCTGAGTTGTATGCAGCTTATCATGTTTTGTCAGTATCTCAGTATCTCTCTCTTTTAGCCCCGAGTCAATTAGCAGTTTTTTAAAAATTAATTAAGCATTCAATTCAAAATATATTTACTGTGTTAGAGGCAGTGTTCTAGAAACAACAGAATAAAGAGATGAATATGAAGCCATGTTTGCCTTCTAGGAACTTTCCAGCAAGTGTGCCAGATATGACCATCAATAACTTTGTTGACACATTTTTGTCCCAGGCACTGTTCCTGGTGCTTTGTGGGAAATGACTCAGTTCATCTCTGCAACAGTTGTAATTCCTACAACTTATATGAAGTAAATTCCACTATCGTCCTCATTTTATGGGTGAGGTAACCAAAGCTAATATAGATGTTAAGAAATTTTTCTAAGGTAAAACACTTGGGTTGTGGTATAGGCAGTGCTGTGGGCTGAACTGTATCTCTCCAAAACTCATATGTTGAAGTCCTGACCCCCAGTACCTCATAATGTGACCGTAGTTGGAGATAGGGCCTTTTAAAAGATAGTTAAGTTAAAATGAGGTTATTAGGTGGGCCCTAATCTGATATGACTGGTGTCCTTATAAAAAGAGGAAGTTTGGACACAGGCAGGTAAGAAAGGGAAGACCATGTGAGGACACAGGGAGAAGATGGCCATCTACAAGTCAAGGAGAGAGAAGAAATCAATGCTGCTGACAGCTTGATCTCAGATTTCTGGCCCCTAGAACCACAAGGAGATACATTTTTATTGTTTAAGCCACCCAGACTATGGTAACTTTTATGGCAGCCCTAGGAAATGAACGTAGACAGGATTCAGACCCAGACTGGCTAGTGTAAGTATACACACTCTTTACCATGCAGAGCTTGGCGATGTTGCCAAGCTTTTAATTTAAGAACAACATAGGTGAGGTGTAAGCACATGGCAGTAGAGATTCAAAGGATGGAGCAATCATCTCTCCGATGGCTGAAAAAAGAATGCACCTATATGAAGAGGTACTTGAGGTGGTCCTTGAAGGTGGGCAGGATTTGGACAGATTGTGACAGCTGGGAGAAGGCGTCTTAAGTGGCACAAACAGATGGACCAAGACTGCTGTAGTCAGAAAGCTTGGGGTACACTTGTCAAACCAGGAGCTGCTCTGGCCTCGTGGAGTGCTGGGGACAATAAGTTAAGATCAAGTTGTTCTTAATCTTTTTTTGGTACCTTGTACTTTGGCAATATGGCCAAGTCTATGGATTCCCTTTGCAGATTACTGTTTTTAATTGCATCAAAAACTACCAAAAATTGTGTTTAAAAATAGTTATCAAAATAAATATTAAAAAGTTAGGATATATGATAAAAATACCTGTGCTTCTGGATTAATGCATTCAATGACTGGATCTAGTGGCAAGTCTAAGAACTACCATAATTTTGAAGTAATCATGAGCATGTATGATATTTTGAGATGTCTGTCATACTGGCAGTGTGATAGGAAAAGATCTGTAATTTCTACTGATAAAAAAATCTTAGGTACTGTAAGCACTTACTGTGCTTTTTTGCCTACATTCACAATCAAAAGAGATGCCAGGGCTTCCCTGGTGGTGCAGTGGTTGAGAGTTTGCCTGCCAATGCAGGGGACGCAGGTTCGAGCCCTGGTCTGGGAAGATCCCACATGCCGTGGAGCAACTGGGCCCGTGAGCCACAACTACTGAGCCTGTGCGTCTGGAGCCTGTGCTCTGCAACAAGAGAGGCTGCGATAGTGAGAGGCCAGCACACCGCAATGAAGAGTGGCCCCCGCTTGCCGTGACTAGAGAAAGCCCTCGCACAGAAATGAAGACCCAACACAGCCAAAAATAAAAATTAATTAATAAAAAAAGAGATGCCAAATTTCTGTTAGAGATCAGTAAAAATGAAGATTTACTTTTTTCCATCCAGATGCACAGACCCCTGGCCACGAGCAATGGTTTTTAAGCTCTCTGGGTTTCTTCATTCCTTCTAGAATTTGACACAAGTTGTAGGTCTTTCCACATGCCCCCTTCTGGGGGAAAAAAAAAAAAAAGCACATCCATATGTAAACCCAATTTAGTCTACAATTTGAGGAGATAAGTGAACTGCAAGTCTAGAAGGGTACCAGACTAGAAAGATATGTTTGGACTATATTGTATATTGTAGAGGATCATGAATAACAAGACTTTCTACTGAAATTGATAGCTAAAGGTAGATAACTGGAGGGTTTGCAGCACCAAAATAATGCAATTGGAGATGTGCTCTTGGAAGACTTATCAAACTATTTCTTGAAAAGTCAAATAATCTTTTCTTGATGGTCCCTTAATTAGGTTTTACAAATGTACAACTTTTACTTTTAAATACCTGCTAACAATGCACTTTTCATGTAATTCCTTAGTAATGCAATTTTTCTGCTTACTAACTTTGTGAAGGTGAGTCAATAGTAGAAGAAGCTCCTGCAGAGCCTGCATCGAAAGCATTGGTGACCGTCGTATCTCAGGTGCTGCATTCACGGTGATGGCTGAGCACTGAGCCATTGATCAACTGCCAAGGATTCAATCCAATTTATTTGTTAAAATGCCTGGAACAACCAGGCAAGTGCCACTACAAATGCTTAACCACAGAGCTGGCTAAACCACTCATCCATCAATTGATTTTTTAGCCCATATGACAGCTGGGAAACCTAAGAATAATCTCCTGACAGTTCATTCACTGGCATTCCACAGACGCAGCTGCTTAGGTAAGAGTGACTTCCTTTTCTCCCTGGTGCCATCTGCAGCACTGCTCAGGATCCATCGCGACACTCCTGGAGGAGGTAGTGGTCACAGACTCCAAGGGAGAGTGGTGGTCCACAGGGACGCTTCAGAACTCACGCCCCTAGGGCTCAGCCTTAGAGAGCACTAATGGTCAAAGAAGCACAGTGTTGTGGCAATCAGCCAAACCCTTGACTTGCGCTTTTCGAAAGCCAAATGCGGATCCATGGCAACCCGCGTAGGAAGCCTCTGACTTATGTTTATGTCCACCACACTCTGCACAGATTCTTGTGTAAGTGTCCCCACAGTCTTTCACAGAAACTCTCTCAATTTCCAGGCCAGCCCTGCTTTCGTTCCCACTTTCCTCTTCTACTTTCTCCATTTACTTATCATATAGGTTAACTAAGCCTTTCTCTAGCAAGGAGGAATCCTTCCTCTTTCAAAGGAGAATGAAAGGAGGGGAGATAGGATATGTGCTGGTGTTTTCAGGACTGTCTTTGGAGTTCTGGTAGATGCGGAGGCTGTGGACAAGCTGTGTTAATTGTTTTGTCCTGCCTCACTGTCAAAGTCTGAAGACTGCTTTAAGTTGAAGTAAGTCTTAGGAGCCATCAGTTTACAGATGAGGTAGAGAGGGTTTCAGAGAGCTGAAGTGACTTCCCTGACTCTTTTGGCAGTAAATGACAGAAAATCTTAAACAGACATGAGTCAGAGAAGGAAATGTGTTGGCTTTTGTAACTGGAAAACCCTGGTATAACATCATCTTTAGGAGCAGCTGGATTCAGGTGTTCGCATGATATTGCCAAAATATCTTGTTTTATCTTTCTGTTCTCTGTTGACCTTATTCCTGGGTATCTTCTTCCTAAGTGGTAACAAATTTGCTTTGCAACAGCTCCAAGTTACAACCTCAGCAGAGAGAATGTTTCATCCCTCACCGTTCTAGGTAAAGTTCCAGGGAGTATGCGTTGATCCAGAGTAGGTCATGTGCTCATCTCTGAAGCAACTTCTCTGGCTGTGATTGGCTGTACCTAATTCTTGTTCTTAACACTGGAACTGGGGTGAACTGAGAGTGTGTGCAATGGAAAGAGATAGGTAGTTCACCAAAGAAAACAAGATGCTCTTAGCAGACAAAGGGTTGAAAGATATTTGGAAATAAGGAAAAGAAAAATGCCCAAAGATGTAAAGGCTAGCTGCTGGCAGAGAATTGCCGCCAGAACAAGATGCTGCAAGCACCCCTTGGTGCAGTTAGTTACTCTTCTCTTATAGCTCCTGGCAAGATGGCTGAAGTAACTGAGGACTTCTGTAGAAATCTTAGAATTAACCCTTCCAAATGCTGAACCTCTGTGTGGTTCAGCCTGCCAGTCTGGTCCCCTCTGCGACCAGAAGCCTAGCTGGGAACCTGGGATTCCTCTGTCCCCACCTGCATGACGTTGCTAGATCATATGCCTGGGACCTATGTCCTGCCTTATTCTCTCCAGGCATCTCCCAGGTATTGGGTTTCACTTCGTTGTTTTCCTGGACACAATGCTTGCTCTGTTTGGCTCTCCACCTATTCCATGCTTTGCTTCTAAAAACAGTGTCATCTGTCCTGCTTGAGCAGTTTGGTTCTCCTTATATTTCAACATCTGCCTGGAATTGAACTAGTTTTCTGCACTGTTGATTGAATTGAGGTGTAATTTATCAAGATCATGGTGGCTGCCACTTTTGTCCCCATAGTTGCCCCCACATAGCTTTCTACCTCTGGGAGCTAATGTCAACATCCCTCTGCTACACAGAACTCATTCATTTAACAAACACAATCAATTTTGCTTTAGAGCCCCATAATTGTGTTTAAAAACCCTCAAATTCTCAAAAATAAGAACTCCTTGAAAGTCAAGAGGCCTTGACTTTCAAGGCCTCTGAGTATCTTTCTAATTTTATTTTGTACTAGTGTGTTAGTTACTGCTGTATAATATCCACCACATTTCAGTGACATACAATAATAAGCATTCATTCAACACCTGTAGGTTGGCTGGAGCTTGCTGATCTAGGCTGGGCTTGGGTGAACTTAGCTCCAAGCTGTAGATTGTGTCTAGATCTACTCAATGTCTCGCATCCTCCTTAGACCAGCAGCCATCCTAAGCATTTTATTCTTACGGTGAAATGCTCGAGTATAAAAGGACAAGAACAACTGCATGAGAAAATTTCAAATCTTTGGTTCTGTCATGTCAGCTAAATACCATTGGTCAAAAGCAAGTCATATGACCAAGATGTAAATCAAGTGACAGCAAAATATACTCCTCCCATGGAGATGGGGTAGGGGAAATCAATATTTTCTAAATACAATCTAATATACTATAATACCCTTCTGCCTTCTGACTACACTCCAGCAATTCTGGCTTTTTTCTGTTTTCTGAACTCACTAAACTCATTCCTGCCTCAAGGCCTTTGCACTTATTTTCCCTTTGCCTTTTTAAAATGCTTGTTCCTTTTTTCCAGCCAGGACTTACTTCAAATGCTACCTGTTCAGAGAGAACTTCCCTGACTAGCCTCCCCTGTCAGCATTACTTTCTCTTAAATAACACTTTTATATTTTTATCTTAGCACTTGCCATGTCTAAAATTACCTTTTAATTTCCTGTCTTCCCCTGCCCCAACCCTCTCCTCACCCCATCTCCTGGCTGCTGAAATACACACAAAAATGTAAGCTCTCTGAATACAGTCTTGTTCATACTATACTCCCAGTGCTAGTATATCTCCTGGTCCTTAGAAAGCTTGTAGCAGTAAATATTTGTTGAATAAACAAATGACTGCTAAAAATAGTTGCTCAAAACTGACAAAATCAAGCTTAAATTCTTCCTTCCCTGTTCTTTATTTTGTACACTCAGATACTTCTATCTCTGTTACTTCTTTCAAACTTCACTTTGTGGGCCATTTCTGCTTATAGCTCAATCCACAACCACCAGAGTTAAGCAGAAGAGCATGATGACAGTTGAGCATCAGACCCTCAAACCAAGAAGCTGTGTACTCTATGATGCTCGAAAGACAGCTAAGCTAGGGGTCTTGGTTTACATGCAAAATAGCTTTATAAAATAGACACAATATAGTGTCTATGTGTGAATTAGAAAAAGTACCACCTCTTGGCAGGCACAGCTATAGGATGGATGACATAGTAAGCTGATCATGTCTCTGAGCTAAAACAAAAGTGTCCCTTCCTCTGGTTAAAATTGCCTTGTACAAGGACACACAGCTTGGCACATGGAGCATAAACTGGATTTCAGCTGTCCTTACCCTCCACTCCTGGATGCCTTTGCGCTGTGCCCAAACTGAGCAACTGCATTTAGTTGCTTGGAGTCCATGTATTTCAAATCATATTTTGTTTTTTGGTTGCTAATGAAAATAGTATTATATTTTTAAAAATTTTAAATTCCACTTGTTCATTGCTGGTATTTAGGAAAGTGATCAACTTTTGTATATTAACTTTGTATCCTGCAAGCTTGCTATATTGTTTATGAATTTCAGAAGGTTTTGCCAATTCTTTTGGATTTTCTATGTAGACAATCATGTCATCTGCGGAGCAAAGACAAGTTCATATCTTTTTTCCAAATCTGTACACCTTTTATTTCTTGTTCTTGTCTTACTGCATTAGCCAGAACTTCTAGTATGAGTTTGGAAAGGAGTGGTGAGAGGGGACACCCTTGTGTTCTTCCTGATTTTAGTGGGAAAACTTCAAGCTTCTTACCATTAAGTATGATGTTAGATGTAGATTGCTTATAGATATTTGTTACTAAGTTTAGGACATTCCCTTCTATTCCTAGGTTACTGAGAGTTTTTATAGTGAATGGGTGTTGGATTTTGTCAAATGATTTTTTTGTATCTATTGCTATAATCATGTGATTTTTTCTTTTTTAGCCTATTGATGTGATAGATTATATTAATTTATTTTTGAATGTTGAAGTGGCCTTGCATACCTGGAATAAATCCCACTTGCCCATGGTGTGTAATTCACTTTATACATTGTTGGATTCATTTTGCTAATATTTTGTTGAGGATTTTTGTATCTATATTCATGAGAGATATTGGTATATAGTTTTATTTTATTTGTAATATGTTTGTTTGGTTTTGGTATTAAGGTAATACTGGCCTCATAGAATGAGTTAGGATGTATTCTCTCTGCCTCTGTCCTCTGAAAGAGATTGTAGAGAGTTGGTATAATTTCTTCATTAAATGTTTGGTACAATTCACCAGTGAACCTATCTAGATCTGGTGCTTTCTGTTTTGGATGATTATTAATTATTGATTCAATTTCTTAATAGATATAGGCATACTGCAGAGATACTGGCAGTTCTGTTCTAGACAACTGCAATAAAGTGAATATCACAATAAAGGGAGTCAAACAAATTGTTTGGTTTCCCAGTGCATATAAAAGTTTACCCTATAGTCTATTAAGTGTGCAATAGCATTATGTCTAAAAAAAAATACACATATCTGAATTTAAAAAACTTTATTGCTAAAAATGCTAACCATCATTTGAGTCTTCAGTGAGTTGTAGTAATAACATCAAAGATCACTGATCGCAGATCATCATAACAAATATAATAACAATGAAAATTTTGAAATATTGTGAGAATTACCCAACAGTGATACAGAGACATGAAGCAAGCAAATGCTGTTGGAAAGGTGGTGGTGATAGGTTGCCACAAGCTTTCAATTTGGTAAAAAAACAAACAAACCCCTACAATCTATGAAGTGCAATAAAGCAAATCACAATTGGCCTGTATAGGCCTACTCAGATTGTCTATTCAAATCATATTTCTTAATTAATGAATTCCATTAAAACAAATCAGGGTAGTAAATCCCATGCTATAAGAAAAATTTCTGCATTTGTTGAGTTCTTACTATGTGGTAGACAGTGTGTTAAGTGCCATGCATACAGAAACTAGAAAGATTATGGTACTTGACCCAAGAATTTTAGAGTGTGTTGAAGAAAATGTGCAAGAAATTACTTATAATTAATTAATTATAGTTCTGACAGTACAATAGCAATAGAAAAGCACAGAGTGCCTTAAGAAAGGGATTTAAATTAGACTAGATTAAAGGACTTTCAGAGGAATTTCCAATCTGCTTGATGGACCCTACTCACCCAGCCAGAGTCAAGCTATAAGTCCCCAGAACCTAGCACCATGGTCTCTGATTGCTAGCATCCTGGGATGCTCACCATGAAGACTAGGCCCCATGCCACTTGCCTGCCCCAGCTCATCTCAGACATGTACGCAAGATCTCCTAGAAAGCAGGCCAGTCTCTGCAGGCAGCTGGCTGCCTCCATTTAAGTACTCTGTTTCATTTCCTCTGGCCTGCATTGCATGGCTAAACCCCCCTGAGTAATGGTGTCATTGCACGGGTAAGAAAAAGCAGCACATGCCCTCTAATCAGAGCATAAGTCCTATGAGCAGGAATCACGTCATTTATTTCCTTTTTATCCCACATAGCAGTGGCATTTTCAAGGGTTGGACTACCTGTTCATCGGTGTTGAGGTCGTGTCCAAGGTTTGGGATCTTCGTTGGGTTGGTGGGCCTGTAAGTCATTGTTCTAAATCAAGTCTTAACATTGATTCTGAGAAGATCCTCCTTTGGGTTCCCAAAGTACCTGTGAAATCTTCTCTTTCTTATTCATTTTTGCATTTCCAGAATAAAGCACTTAGTAGATCGATACATGCCCAGACATTTATACTCTGCTCTGTAATCCTGAGATGGGGAGACAGAGGGTTCCCTCTTCCAATCTCCTCAGTTTTGAATGTCCCATCTCCTCTCTTTTCTTCTCTCAATCCTACGGGTGGTAACTGCTTCCTGAAATTTCTAGTATCTGGTTACCCCAGCAACCTCTTTTTGTTCTTTCACTCTTCCAATAATTTCATAACCCAGTTTTTGTATCAAGTCCACTCTTTCAAACAACTAGCATGGTTTCTGCATTTCTAATTGGACCTTGACCAATAAAAAAAAGCTAAAATATATGTTTTGATCTCAACTGAACTTGAACTCTCTATGTGAAGCAGCTATTGTGTAAAGATGTTTTGGGGAGAGGAATGGATTCTGGTTGCAGCTCAGCCACTATTTCACAGTTTGACCTTAGGTCAACCACTTCACCTCTGTGGGTCTCCATTTATTTATCTGCAAAATGAGGCGTTGAACTCCATCACATCCAGGGTTTCTTCTACCGTAACATTTTATGATTCTGTGGTTTAATCATTTCAACCTCACCCCAAATTTCATGTCAGCATTCCACTAGATCTTCCAATTCTATATTTAGTGGATCTCTTTATACCTCTTAATAACTTTAGAAAATTCTCTCTTACAGACATTGCTTTCCTGTCTGAGAGCAACTTCCTTGTAGCTTAATTATCTCTTGGCTAGACCGATTTGCTCAAGGAAGGATAATTTAACTATCCTAGACAAAATTACCCCTTTCTTTATAAGGCAGCTTAAGGATGGCCTTGCCTCACGTCTTGGCTCAATGAACTCCTAAACTATTCTCCAACCCTGAGTTTTGTGCTAAACAACGTTCTTAGTGTGAAGAATGTGAAGCTGCACGTTTTAGCTATTATCACTGGCAAGTCAATATTCAGTCTGCATACTCTTCTTGACATGGAGCAATAATAACAATAATAAAAGGAATAGACCAAACGTGTAACAGATGCCCAAGTGCAAATTGAGGTGAATGAGTGTGGGTAAGGAACTGTCATCACCTACATCACAAACATACACAGCTGGTATCTGAGACATAGTTTATATGGAAATGTGGAGCACACCCTCAACCTTGAGCATTGAAGTAAAAGAAGTATTGTATTTTAATGTTGGTGAAACCAACGATACACTCAGGGTAAGCCCACTCCAGTTTCAAGCATGTATTCCTTTTAGAACTTGGTTCACCTCTGTGCCAAATTGGCTTAATTCTTATACTTAGGGAACAGTGCCAGAATCTTGAGCCAAAAAGGCTGAAACAGTTGGTTCTGGGGCCCTAATCAATGGACAACAAGCTTCAGTGAGATGACATGAGCCTTCCACTGGAGCCACAGCAAGTGCTATGTTAGAGACTGAAATTATTGCCAAGGGGATGACAAAGAAGAGAACTACAGAATATGGCATTAGATAATATTGGTGATTCGTTTCCAGGCGTTCTATAGTCATTTTTTTTCATTGATTAATGACTCTGATTTCTAGGAAATAACAATGGAAGAATGTCAGCTTTTTGGTGTCCAATGTAGGTCTCTCAAACTGTGTTTTATGGGATCCATCCATTGTCCTGAGAGGCAATAAATGAGGATTTCCACATACTCACCGAGAAGCCTAATCTTTCTCATCTCTGGGCTGAGAATCAATACCACTAGCCTTTTAGGGGGTTCTTTAAGAGCCACTTGACTCCTTTGACAGCTATCATGGATTGGGGTAAGTGTCAAAAGGAAGGGGGACTTATGTTTGGATGCTAAATACTGAGAGATCTTTTCCAGCTTTTGATCCATGAGAAGAGACAGTGCCTCATGTCATCATGTCTACTGTCATTTTGGAGACTGACATCTTGATTCCTTCCATTTACGTGCTCAGCTTACAATTATTTTCCTTTCAAACTTCTCAGAGGAGTTTCTATCTACCCAGCAAGTCCTTCCACAAGGCATTTTATTGGGAAAGATCCTAGAGTTGCATTGACATCAAATACTGTGGAAGGCATTAATGGCATCAGTAGCCCTGGTTTTATTTAAATGGGGCACATATGAGTGATTGTCTAGTGGCCCATGAGATGGATCATAGTAACCCTCACTGGATCCCATTCTCAGGTCCAGATGATATTGTTCAGCAAATAAAGTTTATATTCTGTCTATTGGCCTTTTCTTTTTTTCCCTTAAGGGATCTCTTATCTCCTTTCCTTTTCTCTCAGCCTGGTATCCTCATTTTCATTCTCCCTTTAAAAATCTCCTTTCCATAATAGATCTAACAAACTCATTTACATTGAGTTATGTAGGGCAGATGAGACTTATTTAATGTGTTCATAATCAGTTAAGATAAAAGATAAGAAAGCATGACAGGAGGAAGTACCCACAGTAGTTCACATTTAAAAGAAAATAAGCTCATAAATGGAAGAAGTAAATGTCTAACTGCAGAAATGAAGACATTAGTGAGTTGGTAGGAACTTTTTAAAACCCCAGAATCATTCTACCTTCGTGATCATCTATTCATGCTTAACCTTGCCCAACTCTGATAGCCCCAACTACAGACATCATAATGAACATCTCCAATTCTAGGAGTTTAGTCTTTTGGATGTTCTCTACTCTGGCTTGACAATATGAAAACTGGCATCTCCAGTCAGATGGAGATGGTCCAGTTTTGTCGGGGAAAGTCACTGATCTCATTGTATATATAAATGAAATGCTAAACAAGCATGTAATGAAAAAAGTTTTATATTTTTCTTCTTCACCTTTTTTTTTTTTCGGTACGTGGGCCTCTCACTGCTGTGCCTCTCCTGCTGCAGAGCACAGGCACCGGACGAGCAGGCTCAGTGGCCATGGTTCACGGGCCCAGCCGCTCCGCAGCATGCGGGATCCTCCCAGACCGGGGCACGAACCTGTGTCACCTGCATTGGCAGGCGGACCCTCAACCACTGCGCCACCAGGGAAACCCTTCTTCTTTACCTTGAAAGTGTATTTTGTGGAGGAATCTTCTATAGTGCCTCTGGATGAAAACTTTTCAGGTCCCTGGACTTTTTCAGTCAGTCTTAGGTAATAGACATCCTTACAATAACTTTAAGTAATGGAAACAATCTCAGTTCACTAAATCAAAATGTCAAGGAGGAGACCTTGGGCTTTCTGATAGCATCTTGAGTAGTTTTCTGGTAGCATCTTTAGGATTCTCTATGTATATTATCATGTCATCTGCAAACAGTGACAGCTTTAATTCTTTTCTGATTTTGATTCCTTTTATTTCATTTTCTTCTCTAATTGCTGTGGCTAAAACTTCCAAAACTATGTTGAATAATAGTGGTGAGAGTGGGCAACCTTGTCTTTTTACTGATCTTAGTGGAAGTGGTTTCAGTTTTTCACCATTGAGGACGATGTTGGCTGTGGGTTTGTTATACATGGCCTTTATTATGTTGAGGAAAATTCCCTCTATGCCTACTTTCTGGAGGGCTTTTATCATAAATCGTTGTTGAATTCTGTCAAAAGCTTTCTCTGCATCTATTGAGATGATCATATGGTTTTTCTCCTTCAATTTGTTAATATGATGTATAACATTGATTGATTTGCGTATATTGAAGAATCCTTGCATTTCTGGGATAAACGCCACTTGATCATAGTGTATGATCCTTTTAATGTGCTGTTGAATTCTGTTTGCTAGTATTTTGTTGAGGATTTTTGCATCTATGTTCATCAGTGATATTGGCCTGTAGTTTTCTTTCTTTGTGCCATCTTAGTCTGGTTTTGGTATCAGAATTTGTCTATTTCTTCCAGGTTGTCCATTTTATTGGCATATAGTTTCTTGTAGCAATCTTTCATGATACTATGTATTTCTGCATTGTCAGTTGTTACTTCTCCTTTTTCATTTCTAATTCTATTGATTTGAGAATTCTCCCTTTCTTTCTTGCTAAGTCGGGATAATGGTTTATCAATTTTGTTTATCTTCTCAAAGAACCAGCTTTTACTTTTATTGATCTCTGCCATTTTTTCCTTCATTTATTTTTCATTTATTTCTGACCTGATCTTAATGATTTCTTTCCTTCTGCTAACGTTGGGTTTTTTTTTTTCTTCTTTCTCTAATTGCTTTAGGTGTAACGTTAGGTTGTTTCTTTGAGATGTCTCTTGTTTCTTAAGGTAGGATTGTATTGCTATACTCTTCCCTCTTGGAACTGCTTTTGCTGCATCCATAGGCTTTGGGTCATCATGTTTTAATTGTCATTTGTTTCTGGGTGTTTTTTATTTCCTCTTTGATTTCTTGAGTGATCTCTTGGTTATTAAGTAGTGTGTATTTAGCTTCCATGTGTTTGTATTTCTTACAGATTTTTTCCTGTAATTGATATCTAGTCTTATACCATTGTGGTCGGAAAAGATACTTGATACAATTTCAATTTTCTTAAATTTACCAAGGCTTGATTTGTGACCCAAGATATGATCTATCCTGGAGAATGTTCCATGAGCACTTGAGAAGAAGGTGTATTCTGTTGTTTTTGGATGGAATGTCCTATAAATATCAATTAAGTCCATTTTGTTTAATGTGTCATTTAAAGCTTGTGTTTCCTTATTTATTTTCATTGTGGATGATCTGTCCATTGGTGAAAGTGGGGTGTTAAAATCCCCTACTATGATTGTAGTACTGCCGATTTCCCTTTCTATGGCTGTTAGCATTTGCCTTATGTATTGAGGTGCTCCTATGTTGGGTGCATAAATATTTACAATTGTTATATCTTCTTCTTGGATTGATCCCTTGATCATTATGTAGTGTCCTTCCTTGTCTCTTGTAATAGCCTTTGTTTTACAGTCTATTTCGTCTGATATGAGAATTGCTACTCCAGCTTTCTTTTGGTTTCCATTTGCATGTAATATCTTTTTCCATCCCCTCACTTTCAGTCTGTATGTGTCTCTAGGTCTGAAGTGGGTCTCTTGTAGACAGCATGTATACGGGTCTTGCTCTTGTATCCATTCAGCCAATCTGTGTCTTTTGGTTGGAGCATTTAATCCATTTACATTTAAGGTAATTATCAATATGTATGTTCTTCTTCCCATTTTCTTAATTGTTTTGGGTTTGTTACTGTAGGTCTTTTCCTTCTTTTGTGTTTCCTGCCTAGAGAAGTTCCTTTAGCATTTGTTGTAAAGCTGGTTTGGTGGTGCTGAATTCTCTTAGCTTTTGCTTGTCTATAGAGGTTTTAATTTCTCCATCAAATCTGAATGAGATCCTTGCTGGGTAGAGTAATCTTGGTTGTAGGTTTTTCTCCTTCATCACTTTAAATATGTCCTGCCACTCCCTTCTGGCTTGCAGAGTTTCTGCTGAAAGATCAGCTGTTAACCTTATGTGGATTCCCTTATGTGTTATTTGTTGTTTTTCCCTTGCTGCTTTTAATATTTGTTCTTTGTAGTTAATTTTTGATAGTTTGATTAATATGTGTCTTGGTGTGTTTCTCCTTGGATTTATCCTGTATGGGACTTTCTGTGCTTCCTGGACTTGACTATTTCCTTTCCCATATTAGGGAAGTTTTCAACTATAATCTCTTCAAATATTTTCTCAGGCCCTTTCTTTTTCTCTTCTTCTTCTGGGACCCCTATAATTCGAATGTTGGTGCATTTAATATTGTCCCTGAGGTCTCTGAGACTATCCTCAATTCTTTTCATTCTTTTTTCTTTATTCTGCTCTGCAAGCAGTTCTTTCCACTATTTTATCTTCCAGGTCACTTATCCATTCTTCTGCCTCAGTTATTCTCCTTTTGATCTTTTCTAGAGAATTTTTAATTTCATTTATTGTGTTGTTCATCACTGTTTGTTTGCTCTTTAGTTCTTCTAGGTCCTTGTTAAACGTTTCTTATGTTTTCTCCATTCTATTTCCAAGAGTTTGGATCATCTTTACTATCATTATTCTGAATTCTTTTTCAGGTAGACTGCCTATTTCCTCTTCATTTGTTTGGTCTGGTGGGTTTTTGCCTTGCTCATTCATCTGCTGTGTGTTTCTCTGTCTTCTTATTTTGCTTAACTTACTGTGTTTGGGGTCTCCTTTTCGCAGGCTGCGGGTTCATAGTTCCCATTGTTTTTGGTGTCTGCCACCAGTGGCTAATGTTGGTTCAGTGGGTTGTGTAGGCTTCCTGGTGGAGGGGACTAGTGCCTGTGTTCTGGTGGATGAGGCTGGATCTTGTCTTTCTGTTGGGCAGGTCCACGTCTGGTGATGTGTTTTGGGGAGTCTGTGGCCTTTTTATGATTTTAGGCAGCCTCTGTGCTAATGGATGGGGTTGTGTTCCTGTCTTGCTAGTTGTTTGGCGTAGGGTGTCCAACACTGTACCTTGCTGGTTGTTGAGTGGAGCTGGGTCTTGGCATTGAGATGGAGAACTCTAGGAGATTTTCGCTATTTGTTATTACATGGACCTGGGAGGTTTCTTGTGGTCCAGTGTCCTGAACTTGGCTGTCCCAGCTCAGTGGCACAGCCCTGATGCCTGGCTGGAGCACCAGGAGCCTGTCCCCCACATGGCTCAGAATAAAAGGGAGGAGAAAAAGAAAGAAACAAAGAAAGAAGAAGGTAAAATAAAATAAAATAAAGTAAAGTAAAATAAAGTTATTAAAATAAAAAAACAATCATTAAGAAGAAAAAAATTTTAAGTAATTAAAAAACAAAAATGGAGAGAACCCTAGGACAAATGGTAAAACAAAACTATACAGACAAAATCACACAAAGAAGCATACACATACACACCCACAAAGAGAGAAAAAGGGGGGAAAAATATATCGTTGTTCCCAAAGTCCACCTCCTTAGTTTGGGATGATTTGTTGTCTATTCAGGTATTCCACAGATGCAGGGTACATCAAATTGGTTGTGGAGATATAATCCGCTGCTTCTGAGGCTGCTGGGAGAGATTTCCCTTTCTCTTCTTTGCTCGCACAGCTCCCGGGGTTCAGCTTTGGGTTTGCCCCCGCCTCTGCGTGTAGGTCGCCTGAGGGCATCTGTTCTTCGCTCAGACAGGACAGGGTTAAAGGAGCCACTGATTCGGGGGCTCTGGCTCACTCAGGCTGGGGGGAGGGAGGGGTGCGGATGCAAGGCGAGCCTGCGGCGGCAGAGGTCAGTGTGACGTTGCACCAGCTTGAGGCGTGCCGTGCGTTCTCCCAGGGAAGTTGTGCCTGGATGCCGGGACCCTGGCAGTGGCGGGCTGCACAGGCTCCCGGGAGGGGCGGTGTGGATATTGACCTGTGCTTGCACACAGGCTTCTTGGTGGCGGCAGCAGCAGCCTTAGCGTCTCATGCCCGTCTCTGGGGTCCGTGCTGATAGCCGCGGCTCGCGCCCGTCTCTGGAGCTCCTTTAAGCAGCACTTTTAATCCCCTCTCCTCACGCACCAGGAAACAAAGAGGCAAGAAAAAGTCTCTTGCCTCTTCGGCAGGTCCAGACTTTTCCCCGGACTCCCTCCCGGCTAGCTGTGGTGCACTAGCCCCCTTCAGGCTGTGTTCACGCCGCCAACCCCAGTCCTCTCCCTGCGATATGACCGAAGCCCGAGCCTCAGCTCCCAGCCCCGCCCGCCCCGGCGGGTGAGCAGACAAGCCTCTCGGGCTGGTGAGTGCTGGTCGGCCCCGATCCTCTGTGGGGGAATCTCTCTGCTTTGCCCTACGCACCCATGTTGCTGTGCTCTCCTCCATGACTCCGAATCTCCCCCCCTCCACCATCCACAGTCTCCGCCCGCGAAGGGGCTTCCTAGTGTGTGGAAACCTTTCCTTCTTCATGACTCCCTCCCACTGGGGCAGGTCCCGTCCCTATCCTTTTGTCTTTGTTTTTTCTTTTGCCCTACCCAGGTATGTGGGGTGGTTTCTTGCATTTTGGTAGGTCTGAGGTCTTCTGCCAGCGTTCAGTAGGTGTTCTGTAGGAGTTGTTCCAGATGTAGATGTATTTCTGATGTATTTGTGGAGAGGAAGGTGATCTCCACGTCTTACTCTTCCGCCATCTTGAAGCTCTCTCTATGGCTCTATTTTTATTCAGTTGCTTTTATGTACTTTCTCAGTATGAATCATATTCCTCTAGTAATGACCAAAGACCACCTAGGCTGGTGGTGAGGAGACTGGCCCAAGGCCAGTGCAATCAGCTAAAATTAAGAGATAGGACAATATAATGGGCTGACTTATAAGACAGTAAATCTTTTGATTTAATGGTGCATGAATAGTGAACCCATGCACATATGACGATGGCTTTAAACTGTGTCTGCAAGTTCTATGACACTTCTCCCTTCAAGAAGTGGAGTTTAAGTCTCCTCTTCATGAGTGTGAGAACTTAGTGCCTAGCACTTTGTAAAAGGCACTAGAACTTCAGCCTTTCTCTCTCGGGTTATTCACCTGAAGGAAGACAGCATGATGACATAAGGGCACATCAAGCAGCCCACAGAGAGGCCTCCACTGCAAAGAATTGAGGCTTCCTGTCAACAGCCATGTGAGTGAGTCATCTTGGTTGCAGATCCTCCAGCTCCAGTCAAACCTTCAGATTATTGCAGCCTGAGCTGACATGTTAACTATAGCATCATAAGAGATTCAGAGCCAGAACTATTCAACTAAATATTTCTTGAATTCCTAACTCATAGGAACAGTGAGATAATAATCATTAAGAATCTCTAAGTTTTGAGGGTAATTTGTTATGCAGCAAGAGATAAATTATACACCCCTGAAAGCAATATTTTCTGCATGTCTCTGAAATGGAGACACATTGAAGTTGAATTGAGTTGAAGATTCATGCAGGTTCTATTGATAAAATGGAAGAGAGATGTTCACTGCAAGCAATAGATGATTTGATCATTTTAAGAAGAGAATAGTTGGCATAAAAGTGGAGCCTTTGGGAAAGCTGCAAATAGTATAAAAAGCATTGAAGAATTTTCCAGTAAAGGTAACTGAAATCACTGAAGGCTACTGTTAACAAGAGGTTTTTGATGTTCATAGAAGAGGGAGCAAGGGAAAAATGAGACACATTTTCATTTACCAAAAATGGAATCTTAGGGACATTCACACACTAGATTTGGCAGTGAATATTTTCAAAATAGAAAAGCTTATGCAAACCCAGTTCGAACATCCTAGCAGAAATGAGAAACTCCTGTACTTGCTATTAAGAAGATTATTCCTCGCTAGTACACCAGAGTCCTGCACTACCCCTTGCGATTTCCCTATATCCTGCCTACACCTAAATAATAATAAAGGACCTCCATAGGTACTTTATTAATCTCTCCTTGAATTGCTTAATTTGAGAGTATCATTTCTTTCTTGCTGGTAGGGTCCTTGGAGATCTTCCCCAAACCCACAATGTTTCCCTTTTGCCATTAGGTGAGGGTACAGCCTTATCGAGGGCAGGGCCACCTTATTTTCATTTGTGGCCCCAGCAGAGCATCCAGCCCACAGTAAGTAGGCAATACAAGTTTAAAAAACACGTGAACAAACACACTCAGAGGAAGTGGAATTAAAACATTAATAAGGAGCAAGCGTGTGAGAGAAAACCCATTCAACAAAGTATATTTCGTATGAACCAGAAAAGTAATATATTCCATCTCCAATATTATGTAACTTGGGAATAATATAGGAAGCTGCATATTTAAAAATTCGCTTCAGATAAAACTGAACCTCTAAGTAAAAACTTGACCTGTAAGTGTAAGTTTTGTGTTTAAGCGCCAAATGCTTTGCAATCAGACAGGTCTCACTGAATCCTCATGCTCCTTTTCTAGTTTTACAAAGTTAAGGAAGTCATTTAAACTTTGGTAGCCTCAGTTTCCTCATCTGTAAAATGGGAATAACAATACCTACCTTTAAGTGTTGTTGTAAAAGTTTAGTGAGATCATGTTTGTAAGGCCCTTAGTGTAGGGTCGCACACTGGTACAGAACTCAACTAATGAAAGTTTTTGTGTTTTTTCCGAAGGCATTATGATTTCCTAAAAGACATACAAAGCTAAAAAAGAGTCAAAACTAAAGCTAAAGAAAACATATGCTATGGATAATCTTTTCCCCTTTATTACAAAATGTAATTCTTGTACTTGAAATATGCTAGTCCTTTCTGAGTCCCTTACACTTGGCCTGATCACTCAATCAATAATTATGTATTGAGCATTTCCATCTTGGCCTCCTTCCTATGTCAACTATGCTTCTGCTTTAGTGCCTTTGCGCTTCCTGTTTTCTCTGCTTCAAAAGCTCTTCTCTCAGATATTTACATGTCTCCGTGTTTCACTTTGTTCAGACTACTATGCAAATACAACATTTCACAGAGATCGTCTCCTTACCTGGCTTTACTTTTCTTTATAGCCCTTATTCCTATCTGGTATGTAGGTACACACAGCCCTCCATATCTGCGAGTTCTGCATCCATGGATTCAACCGACTGTGGATTGAAAATACTTTTCTTTGAGTTATAAAAAAATTCCAAAAAGCAAAACTTGAATTTGCCATGCACCGGCAAATATTTACATAGCATTTACATTGTGTTTACAACTGTTGACATGCAACTACATTGTATTAGGTATTACAAGTAATCCAGAGATGATTTTAAGTATACAAGAGATGTGCATAGATTATATACAAATATATTGCCATTTTATATAAGGGACTTGAGCATCCACAGATTTTGGTATCTGCGGGGTGTGCTAGAACTAATTCCCTGTGGATACTGAGGGACAACTGTACTTATCTCTTGGTGTATTTTCCATCTTTCTCATCCCAGTATGACTCAGGAGGGCAGCGACTTTGCCTTATTCACTGCTGAGTCCCAGTTTATAGAATAGTGCCTAGCACCTAATGAGTATTCAATAAATACTTGAAGAATGAATGGTTGAATAAAATTCTAAGAGTTACAAAGATAACAGTGTATGATGTTATATCCTAATTAGAGCTTACAGACTATCTACCTGCATTTGTCCATTTTTTTCTTCCCGCCTGGAATATCTAAATCAAGTTAGACTTCAATTCCCAGTCCCAACTCTCAACTGTTCCCCAAAAGGTTTGTTCAGTCAGTACAACTGACACTACTATATCCCTTCTCTGACTCCCTTAAGACAGATCCTGATTAATGAGAAGTAATTGAACAAGAGAAGCCATGTGACTGATTTCCTATGGTTAAGAAAGATAATTTGTGCTTTAGTGAAGGTAATCTCTATTTAACGTCTTTAACCTAATAGTTTTTGTAAATAGTACATACAAACTCACCTCGTGTTGGTACCTCTAGAGCCTCCTGTGGAAGGTATGGGGGCATATGAACTGGACAACTCAATTTCGGCTGGTACCTGAATCCTGTAGAAGTCATTCCAAATGCATGGACTGACCAGTTAACATAGATCTGCCCAGCCCTTGAGATAAATACATTAGCTTTTTGACTAGATAAGAGAAAGCATGTTCAAGTTATCATAATTCTATTCCAGACCCTGAAGAGCTAGGAAATTACTCAGTCATCATGCCAGGAGAGATTAAGGAAACAGGAGGCATTTCCCAAGAGCCATGGAGTAGATGGGAAATTGGTTCTAGGATCAATCTAGTTTCAAATACAAGCTCTGTGTTCTTGAGCAAATTGTTTAATTTTTCTGAAACTCGGTTTTCTCCTCTGGAAATGGGAATAATATTTGGCCAACTTATCACACAAGGATGATCTAAGAATCAAATGACTTCCTATATGGAAAATGGCTTCATAAGCTACAAAGAGCTTTATATATTTAAGTGAAATTTACCAAGTGCTGTGGTCTTAGCAGATAGCTATCGTGTACTAAGACAATGATTGTGGATATGATAAGTGCTACAACAAGCCTTGGGCTACTGAATTAGTTTTCAAGGGCTGCTATAACAAAGTACCACAAACTGGGCAGCTTAAACAACAGAAATTTATTGTCTCATAGTTTTGGAAGCTAAAGTCTGAGATCAAGGTTTTGGTTCCTTCTAAGAGCTGTGAGAGACAATGTGATCCATGCCTCTCTCCTAGTTTCTGGGGTTTTTCTGGCAACTTTTGGCATTCCTTGGCTTTGGAAGCATCCCCTCGATCTCTTCCTTTATCTTCACATGATGTTCTCCCTGTGCGTGTGTCTTTGTGTCCAAATTTCCCCTTTTTATAAGGACACCAGACATAATGGCCTAGGACTCATCCTTATGACCTCATCTGAATTTAACTAATTACATCTGCAATGACTTTATTTCCAAATAAGTTTACACTGTGAGATACTGGGGGATAGGACATCAGCATATGAATTTTGGGGAGACAATTGTGTACCCAGAATACCTTGCCAGATCAGATTAGTGAGAGGCAAAGGTTTGTTTCTGAGTTAATCTAACTTATCTTCCCTTGGGATATGTTCTCTTTCCTCTAGCCCACTGCCAGTACACTTCCATGACACCTTCCCATTGCTGCCCAGACATAAGTGCCATACCAAGGAGGAGAGAGGCAGGAGTGGTCCACCCCAGTGGAGATGAGTATTTTATCACTCATGTTGTTCAGAATTATTGGTGCAAGGTGATAATCAAAAGCAGATGAACTTTTAGTTGGTTTTATTATTGTTGTTAAATTCTCTACAGACAATGCATCCCTTTATTGCCGGCACCCAGGGAGGATTGCTCCCACTGCTCTGCCCTTGACACGCCACTGCCGGACCTGGCCAGACATAGCTCAGTTCACCAGTGGGAATGGCATAAATGATTTCCCAGGAGGTTCCTCAATCCCTATGCAAATAGAATTTCACCAGACCTCATCCACGAATGCGTACACATGCCCAGATATGCTCTTTAAGAAAAATTATTCAAAACTTGAATAGGGCCAAGACAGTACAAAATGACCTTCTAAAAAACGTACGGGGGTATGGTTTAACGAGCCCAACAAGGACCATTTGTCTGTGGAAATGCAATACATTTTATGGCTCTGCTATCTATTGTTTTTTTGGAAATGGGTATTCACTTTATTATTTTTTTAATAGATCTTTATTGGAGTATAATTTCTTCACAATACTGTGTTAGTTTCTGTTGTACACCAAAGTGAATCAGCCGTATGCATACATATGTCCTCATGTCCCCTCCCTTTTGAGCCTTCCTCCCACCCTCCCTATCCCACCCCTCTAAGTCGTCACAAAGCACCGAGCTGATCTCCCTGTGCTATGCTGCTGCTTCCCACTAGCTAACTGTTTTACACTGGGTAGTGTATATATGTCGATGCCACTCTCACTTCGCCTCAGCTTCCCCCTCCCACCCCGTGTCCTGGACAGCTACATGTGAAAGAATGAAATTAGAACACTACCTAACATCATACTCAAAAATAAAGTCCAAATGGATTAAAGACCTAAATGTAAGACCAGACACTATAAAACTCTTAGAGGAAAGCGTAGGAAAAACACACTTTGACATAAACCACAGCAAGATCTTTTTTGACCCACCTCCTAGAGTAAAGGAAATAAAAACAAAAATAAACAAATGGACTTAATTAAACTTAAAAGCTTTTGCACAGCAAAGGAAACCATAAACAAGATGAAAAGACAACCCTCAGAATGGGAGAAAATATTTGCAAATGAAACAACAGACAAAGGATTAATCTCCAAAATATACAAACAGCTCATGGAACTCAATATCAAAAAAACAAACAATTCAGTTAAAAAATGGGGGCTTCCCTGGTGGCGCAGCGGTTGAGAGTCCGCCTGCCAGTGCAGGGGACACGGGTTCGTGCCCCGGTCCGGGAAGATCCCACATGCTGCGGAGCGGCTGGGCCCGTGAGCCATGGCCGCTGAGCCTGCACGTCCAGAGCCTGTGCTCTGCAACGGGAGAGGCCACAACAGTGAGAGGCCCGTGTACCGCAAAAAAAAAAAAGAAAAAAAAAAAAAAGGTGGAAGACCTAAATAGACATTTCACCAAGGAAGACATACAGATGGGCAAGAGGCACATGAAAAGATGCTCAACATCACTAATTATTAGAGAAATGCAAATCAAAAGTACAATGAGATATCACCTCACGCCGGTCAGAATGGCCGTTGTCAAAAAATCTAGGAACAATAAATGCTGGAAAGGGTGTGGAGAAAAGGGAACCCTCCTGCACTGTTGGTGGGAATGTAAGTTGATACAACCACTATGGACAACAGTGTGGAGGTTCCTTAAAAAATCTATTGATAATTAAAGACTCAGATTCTGTGAAGTTACATGTTAACTTCATGTAGGTCTTGTCCAGCAGAGATGCAAATAATTTTTTCCAGTTGAAGAGATAAACCCTGTAAGGCATTCACCTAGCAATCTTATTGTTACTTTTTTTCTTAAATGCCTATAAATATCCAGTTTCTCAAAATATTTTTAAATCAAATTTATCATCTTAGTGGGTCCATTATTAATTAGTTAATATATCTTTGATACCAGTCAAAATGTATCAGTCAGCAGTAGAAGGATATGCTTAGGCTGCATCCCAATTTTTATAGTTTGTGGCTTATTCCACTAGAACTGCTGAATGTTCTGAAGTATGGTTAATGAAGACACTGATATTTCTTCTGTTTAAAATATTTCTGTCTCTTCTTCCCTTTGACTCCTGTCAGTGCTTCACCCTTTTTTACTTAATGTGGGAAAAAGCCACCGATAAAAGGAGAGGGAAATTTTGTTCTAATACACGTACAAGAGCATTTAGAAGGAAAGTTTTGAGTAGAAAATAGAGTGAAATGTCTATTGGTTGAACTGTATACTTGCTGCACAATGAAAGTTAATCTCTGGGTAGATGATGTCTGAAGAGAGAGGGGACATGATTTCTCATTGGTGGGAAAACCGGGAAAGATACTGGAAATTCATTCTCTCTAGGACTCTTTCCATGTTTCCTGAGTAGGCAGCTTTCTGTTTTTTCAAAAACCTAACCAATAGGTGATTGATTATGAAGAGAGATGGCAAACTCCCTGTTTCACTGAAGTTAAAATTTCTTTTTCAGGTTCCCAAGTTGGTCACTGCTGTGTGTATTCCCAGGTTTTGGTTGTAGAAGAGGATGTTAAAATGGAAGGTATGTGGTAGAGACCCTTATGCACTAATATTAGACATTAAAGTGAGTTGCAAATCATCACCCTCTAGGATCTCCAAGAAGGAAATCAGAAGTCAATTACTCCCCTAACATTCATGAGGATTATAAAAAAATGTCTAGATAGGTGGAGATGAAGGGAGGAGTTGTGGCAAGGATTTCTTTGAAGAGAGCTAGGCTGAGTCCCATCCACCACCTTTTCCCTAAGATAAGGGGCAAGGGGTACTTTGTCTTTAGAGAGAGATGGCAACAGAGCTACTCTGAGAGCTTGTCTTATGTCCCTTGAACTTGGAAGACACAGTGGTTCTTGGTTGTGGAAGATGAGTTTATCTTTAAAACATGGTTTCTCCCTCTCCATCTCCATGAGTAAAGGGTACCTCACCTGCCCCTTGACTCATCCCTGTACTATGTGGCTTGATCTGTCAATGGGATGTTAACAGCTGATTCAGGCAGGGGCTTAGAATATGCTTGCATGGTTGGGCATGGCTCTTGGTGCCTCTGCCTTTGTCATGAGAAGAACATGCCTGGCTAGCCCCTGGTCCAAGGAGAATGAAAGATTCGTGGAACAGGCCTGCTGCTCCAACCAATCCACACGTGTAAGAATCAACTATTATTTGAAGCCACTGAGATTTGAAGTTGTTTGCTATGCAGCATCCTTGTAGTCATAGCTGATTGCTATCTTGTCTTACTGCTTTGATGGTAGAGAAAAAGAGATCTGCTGCTTGCTGCGTTAGAATCAGCCCCCACTCTCAGTGCATCCAAAGACATGCTTGAGTGTCTCCTATAGACCGGATGTGCACTCTGTGTTGGAAAGAGACTTAGCATGTGAATTGTGTCAGGCAAGGCTGACAGATTCGGTTAGTAAAGAAACAGTGATCTCTTATTTTAGTCAACTAGCTTATTACTCATATAGACAGCAAAATCAAGAGTAGTAAATGTGCTAGTTTTCTGTGTTCCTTGTTCCACAGGACAACGCCAGAACAAAAGGGGTTATAGATACTACAGCATGAATAATGGAACATCCTGGCCTTGAAAAGCCCATGCCTTGCTGCAGGTAAGCCATTTTACAGCCTGCAGATCTACCCTAAGTGGGAGTGAGACAGAAAGCCTCCGACCTTGTCAGAATCCAGGAGGCACTGAAGAACCATCTGGTGACAGCCTCCCAGGAAGACAGGGAGACAAGTGAGAGATGGCCTTGTAGCAGCTCCTTTCACACTATATATCATCATTAGTCCTTCAGCACAAAGGAGTGTTTGAAAAGACTGCTGCCAGAAGTAGTTTCAGATTCCAAAATTGCAAGCAAATTTTCAAGTGCCAAGAAGAAACCTACAGTAATATTTATTAAAAATGTTCTAGCTCCATTTATAATTATAGAGATTATCAGAGATCTTTTTTAAGGCGTAGCCATGGATGCAAGTAATCACAGCGCAGAAAATTTTCCTTTGTGCAATACTGTGTGTGTGTATATATATATATAGTATATATATTATATAATATATATGCATATAGGATAATACATGTATTATCCTAAAAAGACTTGCTTGTAAGCCTATTGTGAATAAAATCCCTTCTAAATGAGAGTTCAAAATAATACCAAATTTTTGTGAAGACTCTCAAGTTGAGTTAGAATTTAGAAAATTTTTACTGCCTTTGGGGAGATAATACAAACACAAATTTTAGTAAATATTTGCAGAAAAGCACAGAAAATATATAGTCAGAGTTGAAGCAAAGCATAGATGATTCTATGGGAAGTGCTGGCTGACCTGCCCATACTCTGTGTCATGCTGCTCAAGCAGCATTTGATGTCCTTTCTATTGGCATTGAGGTAATTGTCATGAAATTCTCGTACTTTGGCATTTGTATTGTCGGAATTGAGCAATTAAAGGATTTTTGTGATTTTGTTGGTATTTAATATTTTTCAGTCTTCTCACATTCCAAAAACCCATTGTCTCTCTTTGACAAATGCAACTGAGAGAATCCTCAGTTTATCTGAAGCATTGAAATCATATTTTTATTCTGAAGGGAAGCCCCTTCCCAAATTCTTACTGACTTTTAAAGTAATCTATTGAGGGAAGTCTACTAATTTCTTATCACTCACAGTTTTCAATATCTCTTTAGCAATAGGATAATGCAAATTAAAATAAAAGCAAACGGTGTTATTGAAGAATCCATTGCTTAAAGAAACTCATCAAGTGTGTTAAAGAAAAATGACAGAAAAATTTATCCTTTTAAGTGTCAAGGCTGTTCTTAAAAGGACAAACTTGGGCTTCCCTGGTGGCGCAGTGGTTGGGAGTCTGCCTGCTGATGCGGGGGGCATGGGTTCGTGCCCCGGTCCGAGAGGATCCCACGTGCCGCGGAGCGGCTGGGCCTGTGAGCCATGGCCGCTGGGCCTGCGCGTCCGGAGCCTGTGCTCCGCAACGGGAGGGGCCGCAGCGGTGAGAGGCCCGCGTACCACAAAAAAAAAAAAAAAAGGACAAACTTACTTATGAGCAGAAAAAGAAAATCTGACTTGAAGTGGATAATTATTACAGTACTTGCCACGACTATCTTTTGAAATGGATTTCATCGCTTAAAGAATTCAATTATGTTATATGGATGTTACTAAATACTCTTGTAGTATGTGTAGTGTTGAAGAAGGGATTGAAATTTGATGATCATGCTCTTTCTTTTTTGTTTTGTTTTTGTTTTTGCGGTACGCGGGCCTCTCACTGTTGTGGCCTCTCCCGTTGGGGAGCACAGGCTCTGGACACGCAGGCTCAGCGGCCATGGCTCACGGGCCCAGCCGCTCCGCAGCATGTGGGATCTTCCCAGACCGGGGCACGAACCCGTGTCCCCTGCATCTGCAGGCGGACTCTCAACCACTGCGCCACCAGGGACGCCCCATGCTCTTTCTTTTTTGTCAGTGGACAACATTTAAAAAATTGTTGATCAAGAGATTCAATGTAATCCTGAAGAACGGAAGAATGTAATCCTGAAGCTATGCCATGAAAGATAGCATTATGTGCTGCAAAAAAATCAAATCTGAAGAGCAAGTCTTAGAGTTGTTAATTTTATGCAAGTACACGTTCAGTGAAATGGCTCATAATGCTAATTTGACCGTAGCGTCTCATTAATGAATGTTCAATGGACAACAGAACAAAATAAGTTGGATGTGACCAACCAAAATAAGTTGGATGTATAAACTATGTTACAATGTGATGGGAAACTAGACTGTAACTGTAAGAAATTTCATAAGCAAATTCTGCAAAATAAGTAACTTGTCAGGAAAGCCAAATCAGCAGAGAAATATCATTAAAGAAAGAGGTATGTAATTTAGATACTTATCGGCTATTTCAGAGAGACAACGAGTAATCTTTTTAGTATCATATATGTCATGCAGTATTTTTCTTTTGTATCAATCTACAATGCATGGGCAATTTGAAATAATTAACATTTACCTGAGTATTGCATATCTTTATTTGCTTAATCCGACAGCCCTGGTCAAATGGAGCATGTCTCGGGGCTCTCCTAAGCGATCTGACTTACTTAGGAACCAATCTTGAACACAAACAGATCATGAAAGAAAGAGGAAAAATATCCATGATAATTATATGGTCTTCGGGTAGACGTAGAACTCTGGAAATTGTCTGGTCCAACAGGAGAAGAAATCCGATCACTAAAGATGGACATTCAGCTCTGCCTCAATAGCCTAACAGCAGGAAAGATGCAAATAGACAGCCGACACACTTGTATAATTTTTTCATTACTTTGTAGACTTTTTAAAAGTCACAGTTTACATAAAAGTAACTCATGGCTCTTGCTGACTGTAGACAAAGCTAATGTTGAGCCCCGGAAGATGCTTCCCTTGAAGGAGTTTGAGCACAGAGGAGTGCGTAATCTGTCTACCTGAGGCTTGCCCATCCCTGGGGGCATCTGGGAGTCTCTGGGTTGCATTTTTAGTGTTTCTTAAGTAGCAGCAGCACTTCCATTAACATATTCCCTGGTTAGAAGGTAAACTTCATTCATAGAAATGTTCTCTAGGGTTTTCCTTTCTTTCTATAATGCTTCTCCTAATGGCCTCTCAAAACATTACATTTTCTGTCCTTGTTTCAATTTTACACCAAGAAGCATGTTGCTCTCTCCTGGTTTGAGTGTAGGGTTTAGCAAAATCCTCATGCCATTCTATTGCTTGCAGGTTACTGTTAGAAGAGGTGATGAGGAAAAGCAGAAGAGCCAGCAGGTGGGATTCACAGAAAAATAAGGCAGCACTTCGGGTAACAGAGATTCTTTAACAATGGGATGGTGACTGAGGGAAGATGCACAGGGGCACTAGCTAGGCATCCAGGACATGCCCGAGAGGCAACTCACCAACCTGAGGTCAGCCTTAAAAAGTGAAAGTGGAATTCAGGATGCACTAGTATTTAAAAATAAAAGGAAGGCTTTGGTGGAAAGAGCAGTGGATTCACACTCTTATAGATTTATATAGTGATAGGTCCGAGTTCAAGGTTTTGCCAGAAAAAAGTCAGTCCCTTGCACTGTGTTTCCTCTTTTGAAAAAACATATGGGTGGGATGACTTTCTCACAAAATTGTTGTGAGGAACACACACAACAGGCACTCAGTAACTGTTATTTGTCTTTCCCCTTCATTTATTCATGCCTCTATAGAGTCATTCAATCTACAGATATTTATTGAGCACCTACTGTGTGATTGTACTCTGGCGGGTGTTAGAGATATAACGAGGACAAAACTCCCTCCCTCCAAAAAAGCCCAAAGCCCATGATTCTGACCCTTTATGGCTATTACACTGGTAGAGGAGACAGACATTAATAAGACATTAGACATCAGACTATAACTGGGATGCTTGATACGAAGGGGAGATTTTGGTGCTATTAAGAATACACATTATGGGGCTTTAGGTAAGGTTTCCCTGAGAAAATTAAAATTGAGTAAAGATCTGGGAGTTCCATGGTGGGGTTTTTTGTTTGTTTGCTTGTTTGTTTTTGCGGTAAGCGGGCCTCTCACTGTTGTGGCCTCTCCCGTTGCGGAGCACAGGCTCCGGACGCGCAGGCTCAGTGGCCATGGCTCACGGGCCCAGCCGCTCCGTGGCATGTGGGATCTTCCCAGACCGGGGCACGAACCTGTGTCCGCTGCATCGGCAGGCGGACTCTCAACCACTGCGCCACCAGGGAAGCCCCATGGTGGCCTGGTTTCTAGGATTCCGAGCTTTCACTGTCGGGGCCCGGATTCAATCCCTGGTCAGGGAACTGAGATCCTGCAAGCTGTGTGGTGCAGCCAAAAAAAAAAAAAGAGTGTAGATTCAAAGGATGAGTAGGACATAACTGGGCTAACAAGGACTAGCATGTGCAAAGTTGGGAGGGAGCATGGGGTACCCCGGGAAAGGAAAAAGGCCATCAAAGATAAAGCATATTGGAAGCCATAAAGGAAAGTGGAGAGGGTTAGCACATGGTTTAGTCTTATTTGCAAAGTTGAAGGAAATGATGTCAGAACACTCCTATTAGCCCTAAAATTCAGTACATACAACTTCATGTTCCATATTGTGGACTGACTCAGTGCAGAATAATGGATTAGATTTTCCTTAATGTTCACTCAGTTCAATTATTTATTGACCAAAGTAACCAGATCATAACCAATTATTTCAGTTTTCTTAATAACACATTAGCTTGATTACAGCAATAATTGTGAAACATGACCCCGTTAATTGGTTTAGCGGAAAATGGGTTTTCCCATATATGTAGGGCTTAATGTAACCTAATATGGTTTGGTTAGAATCCAGTTGGAAATGGAAAGATGTGTTCATGACAAGCTAGTTTAGGCTTTAAAAATATGTCTTTGTTTATGATCTTGTAGTACTGATCTCATTTTGACCTGACATGACCTGATATATATTATGCGTGGCTTCTAGGGTCCAAGGATATGTCCATATATCTGTCAGACAGCCCACATCAGTAACGGAAACCTTGAGTATTTAGCAGAACAAGATACTGCACTATAGTGTGAGAGGTCTAAGACACATGACAGATCATGTCTATAGTGTTTATCCCCAGATATAGGTTGGTGGATCAAGCCTGAGATTTGGAATCACCCAACCTGGGCTTTGAATCTAAGCTTGACCATGAGCTGTGTGACTTTGGGCAAATGACCTAAGTTGTGTGGGGTCTCAGGTTTGTCATCTGTAAAATGGGAATTATAATGCTCATTTCTGAAGATTAAGTGAAATCAAATACACAAAGGTAGATGTCCAACGAATATTTATTACTTTATCACCTTTCTTTATAAGTTAATTGAGGCGCCTGGACACACACAACGAGGAAACTGATGACCCCAAATAGCAGTTCCGAGGACAGAAAGGAGGTCCACAGGAATGACAGTAGAGTCCTGTGGAGAGGATGTCAGGACAGAACTCAGGAAGAGAGGACAGCCTCTGGCCACAGAGGATTCATCACCCAGAGATGGGAAGTCAATAGTGGTGACTATTGGACCTATTAGACCCATCTGCAAAGAAGCTGGTGTGTTTGAGAATCACGGAATAACTTTGGAATATCTGTAGCTAAAAAGACCAATATGCAAACAGCTGTCCTTTGCTCTCCATGCAGAAAAACCACTGCTCTAAATGAATTCTTTTATTTCTTCAGCTCAAAAGACACAGACTCAAAAGGCTTGAGGGGAACTGATCTGCCATAACTAGTGTGAAGTCATTGTTGTTCTCAGGAGATCTACACAGAGGACCTGGCTATGCTTATTATTATCAACTCAGAAAGACATAGAACTCTCATTCTGAGGAAGCCAGTTTCAGTTTTCCAAGATCCTAAGGACCCCTCAGCCTGCAAGAGAATTCTGTCGGCGTTCGCTTGGAGTTGGCTGCAATTTGTGTTCAAATCACCATCCCATTAGCCGTGGAACTATTAATCTTCTTAGAGACTGTTAGACAGAAAACCACAGGCAGTGAAATAACAGCTGGTTGGGAGTGATGAAACTTTAAAGGGCACAGCTGAGAGGCCTGGTGTGAAACCACACCAAAGCCCAGGCTTCCAGCGGCAAACTCGATTGCCGTCCCAGATAGGCTGGCTGAAACACATTCTTAGCTGGAAGATCCACAAGGTGGATGTGAGGAGCCTGGGATGCCCTGTTACTCATGTCACTCACTGCATAAGCCTTGGAAGAGGAAGCCAAAAACTAAAATCTCTGAGCTCACACAAGTTCTGGCCAGCCTACAGCACATTTCTCTCTCTCCACTTCCCACACTTACCCTTGTCAGCCACGGCACAGGCACTGGCAAACTGCCCGGAGAAAGGTCTGGACATAGGTTGGAGAATTTATTATTCTATTAGGACTCATATTTGCTCTCAGAGCAATTTTCTCAGTACCCAGCCTGGGCTTTAGCTTAAAGAGCTATGTTATTGTGCTGGCTTAAAGAGCTATGTTATTTAAGCAAAATTTAGTCATAAGGTTCCCAAGAGTTAAAATGAGGATAACGGTAGCCAATCGGGTCAGCCACAGGAGGATTATGGCTTTAAGGACAGGACCTCTGCCACATCTCAGAGCTCCCAGTGGCTCTCAGGAGTCTCCAGGTGTGGATATGTTAAATTGGACTTGGTACAGTTATAAAATCACCCAGCCTCATCCCATGAGCCAAGAAAAAATATCAATGAGGAAAAGCAAATGCTGATATTCAGCTGGAAATTGTCACAGTTGGGGCTGCAGAGTGTAGGGGAAAGAGTGCTCCCCTTGAGAAAGAGCCAGTGGAGCCCAGCATCTTTGGTGCAGGATGGCATTTTCCTAGGTGCCTGTGAGATGTGCATGATGGTAACTACTCAGGAGTTACCTTAGCTACTTTTCAGGGCTTTGCTTTCTCAGATGTTTTTCTTTCACTATTTGCAAAAAGAAACCTCCTCCATGAGGATGTGGAGAAATTGGAAACTTCCTAGTGTTGCAGGCAGGGCACCCACTTTGGAAAAAAGCCTGGCAGTTCCTCAAAAAGTTAAACGTAGAGTTACATTATGACCCAGCAATTTCACTCCTAGGTATATACACAAGAGAACTGAAAACATATGTCCACAAAAAACTTATATTCAAAGGCTCATAACACCATCATTCATAATAGCCAAAAAATGAAAACAACCCACGTGTCCATCAACAGATGAATGCATAAACAAAATGTGGTATATCCACATAATGGAATATTATTCAGCCGTGAAAAGGAACGCAGTACTGATATATACTAAAACCCAATGAGCTGTGTAGTTTAAAAGGTGAATTTCATGGTATGTAAAAATATCTGAATTAAAAAAAATCTCCAAAGTGAAAAGACACTCTAGAAACTTATAGCTAAGAGACAGAATCTAGATTTGTGTTTGGAGGTTCGCATGCTTACTTGGGACCTTGCATAGACATGTTTCATTTTGAGCACTTTATAATGTCTATAAAAAGATACTTTTTTTGAAAAGGTAAAATCATGAATTTCAAATATCAATAAATATAAATAAAGCAAATATAAAATGAACCCATATCAGAGGCTTTAATTATTAATTAATGAGGAAATTAGTAAGATATAACAGCAGGTTCAAGGAGTATTCAAAGAATGAGAAATAGATGAGCAGTAAGGGATAATGAAATAAACCTTAAAATAAATATAAAACTAGCCTACCCACAGGGCAATAATCAATTGTGTTCCACAGGACATAATGTATTTGCATTTCTATGGGCAAGACTCATTTGCATTACTATCGGTATTCTTCAATTTACAAAGTTTTGAAATAGCTCAAAATCAATAAAAGGCAGAGGAAAACCCCCAGAAAGATGTGCTAGAGAGGAGATATAGTAAACAAAACTTTTTGCTCATTTTAAAGTTCATAATTTTTCTTGGCTTGTTTAAGATATTGTAGGTACTTTGATGGTTGAATGGAAGAATGAATGAATACTATTGTTTTTTAAAATGTATTTTGTTTTAGTCAGGAGTATTCAGACTTATATATTCCATAATAAATGTCAGTCATGTCAGTCATTATCCAGTTGACACGTATTTATTTAGAAGCTGCCCGGTGCCAGGTCAGGAACTTACAATTTAGTTGGGGTGGGCTGGATGGGCGGAACAAAAAACACCTGAATATGGATGAGAAACACTGACAGCACAAAAGGGAGTCCAGAGGAAGGAGAAATCACTGCGGGTTGAAACAACCTGAGAAAGGAAGTGGCATTTTGAGCTGAACCTTCAACACACAACGAATAGTTAATGATCAATCACTAAAGGTAATATACTGAGATAAGTGCATGTGTTCAGATGACACTCAACCCGGACCTAATCTCAACTTTACTCTCTGTGTAGAGTAAGTCGGGCAAGCTACATAACCTTTCCGCACCTCAGTTTTCTCTTTTTCAAAATGGGACTAATAAATAAAACCTATCCCATGAATTTCTCGTGAGGATTAAGTGAGCTAAGAAAGGGAAAGTGCTGGAAGCAGCATGTTGCATATAGTAAACTCACAATAAATAATACTTATGTCCATTAAACTGTTACTGAGTTCCATTTCTTGCCCTGTAATAGCACAAAGTCAGGAGGCAAGATAGCTGTGTACAGGGAAGGGGAGCCGATTTCTTAAAATGCCTATAAAGTGAAGGCCCTCCCTGACACTTTTATATACATCATTTCCTCTAATTCTTACAATAAACTTGTGAGTTAAATATCATCACACCCTTCTTAAAGGTTAGGAAAGGGGGCCCACAGAGTTGATTAAAATCCTGGTTCATCTTGGGTTGAGAATCAGTGTTTGCCATATATATGCCCTGTGCTCAGAGCAGGAATATACGTGCATTGTGCTGATAGAACACATAAGGGGAGTCCTTCCCTATCAAGAGAAATGTTTTGGCAGGGGGAGAGCCTTCCAGGTTGGGAAACGGCTTAGATGGAGACACAAAAGCAAACGGGAAATGGGAAATGAGAGATAGGTTCTATAAACAATGACAATAACACATGCAGCAATGACAAGACAAGAGGAAAGACTAATAATATCTTTATGTTTGGAAGAAAACACACAAGGAGAAGGAAAGAAGGCTGAGAGTGGTGCTCTCAGCAGGAGCATGTAGAATAGATTTAACTCCTTCAAGCCTTGCCATTTCCCTTAGATCAGTGTTGTCAAGCATTTCATTGTAGCATCAGGATCCTTTTGTTCAAACACAACCTAAAATAACTCAGTTAAAAATGGACCTCTGATTGAGACTGAGGCTAGTTGGAGGCTTAGAGTCTTGCCCACTTGGCCTTCTCTACTTCCATTTGCCAAAAGACAGAACTTGAGGAAAATCTTTGGGGCCACAACATTTTCCATAGCTCCCTGGTTCATGGAACACTGTGCAGAAAAACTGAGCTGGATAGAAGTGACAGTCCACCTAAGCAATGTGGAATTCTACACCCAATGGGCAGCTGTCTGAGGTCAGAGGTAGGTGATGTCAATAGTGGTGAGGGCAATGATTCAGGCCAGTGGGGAGGAGTGAGGTAACTCACAAGAATAAAAAATCTGGGTCAGATCCACAAAATCATGGTAGTAGACTGGAACTCAGTAGTGTAAAATGTAGATCAGAGAGCGGAAGCACGTAAGAGGGAGGCACAACTTCCAGTATCTTTGAGGTAAAACAGCTGTTTGTGGACTTCTGGTGACTTTTTTACTCCTGAGAGCTTGACCGTCTGGCCTAGTCACTTTCTCTGAACATCTGTATCCAAATATGTATTGTACTGTCCATATCGAAGACAGAGTCACATCTTGTGGTTGGCCAGGGGAAATAGCAGGAGGGTTATCAATCCCAGGTGCTTCTTCATATCCAACTAGGAGGGTGGTTTAAGCTTGAGGTTTTGTGCCAAGACCTCTTCATCATCTGAACCATTGTTTTCTGAGACCCTCGTTGGGGGACTCTATTGGCTGAAAGTCAGTAGGTGTCTGAGGGTTCAGCTTACACAAATCAATAGAGCGTTACCAATATATTTGATGGATTTTGTCTCTGAACCTAAGCCCTAGTGATTTCAAGGTCACACTGCTCCTGGTTTTAATTTCAAATTTTCTTTCATGAAGAACCTTTAGAGAATCAATAAAAAATGTTCCAGCCAGGCTGCTGATGACAGAATATGGCCTTTCAGTTATAAGAGAAAAATATCTATTGGACCTCCACTTGGCAAAGAAGGGAGGCAAAGAAGAGTCTAAGTTATGGAATTTTCTTTGCAAATTGTGAATGTCTTTGTGTATAGTAGTTTGTATAATATTCACTAAGGGTTATTAGAATCTGATAAGCTTCTTTCTTGCTTATAACAGGCCATGCATGCTGAGAGTAACAATCTAATTATCCAAACTGCTGGTATCCAAGATACTGTCTCCCAAGATTAATGTGTTTGCATTATGAGTTTCCCTCTGAGTGAGAGACAGTGGTCCTAAATAAATTGCACTGAATTGCTGTAATGAACAATGAAAATAAATCAGCTTCTCACGTCAGTTCTAGATGTGAGTGATTTCCACTGTTGATAGAGCAAGGCCAGTTTTGTGTGTTAGAATTAAAGCAAAGCAATTCTGTGGACCATAAAAAACCATGACAGTCCTTCTCAGTTAAAGAGCTTGCTGCTTTTCTCGAAGCTCTGTCACCTGCAATTGTCCATTTTATTATTCCTTTCTTCAGATATTCATTTCACCGCATGGCTTTCAACCCTGCCCAGATGCCTTTGTGTAGTCCCAGAGACTAGACTACCTGTGGCAGAGACACCCTGACACTGGGGTTGCTTCTAACACAGTGATTGAAAAGAGACTCTGGAGGCACATTGCTCAAGTTCAGATCCCAACTTCTGTATCTACTATGCACCCTGCAAAGTATTTAACCATTCTGTGCTTCTGTTTCATTGTCTGTAAATGGGGATGATATTGCAAAAATATTTAAATTTTTTATGAGGACAAAATAAATTCTACACGTAGAATGTGTAAAATAGTGCCTGGCACATAGTAGGTCTTAATAATGTGAGTTCTTAATATCTTCATTATTACTACATACTATGATGGAAAGTGTCCTGGATGTGGAGTCAAAATCGCTGGGTCCAAACCCTTGTTCTCCTAGTGGAATTCCAGATCTACGAGTTTGGGAGGGAAATGTTATTTCAACTCTGAAGTCTGCTTCCCATCTATAAAAGGGGGTAGAGTCTACTTTATGGAGTTCGAGAGGATTATGTAGGAAAGCACATGGAAGCAGGGATAAATTACATAGTGGTCAAGGGCGTACGATATGGAACCACACTAAGCTGGGCACATACGTCAGCTAGCTATGTGGCCCTGGGGAAGTTATTTTTCCTTTCTAGACCTTAGATTTATTTGTAAAATGGGGATAGCAGTGCTATTTATTTTTGTGAGCATTAAATGTTTTAGCAGTTTCTGGCCTGAGTTCCACTGAGCAATCAATAAACAGCAGTGAACCGTGTTGTCAATAAAACACACAGCCAACACCCAGCCCATAGGTGATGCTCAGTGCACCTGTTTTCTACCTCCTTCCTCTCTTTCCGCACCCACCCCTTGGGACCTGCCAGCAGCCTCCTCCCCCTGCACCCAGTTAGGACTTGCTTGTCGCGGTAGCCACAGCTCTCAGACCCCTTCTCCCCTATATGAATTATACCTTATTTCAGGGACCTCAGCTCATGGAATGACTATTTCTTCTCCTACTCGTACTAACACAGGGAATAACACTTCACATTTTTCTTTTTGTAATGCTTTGCACTTTCCAGAGGGTTCATATGACAATAAAATTCTATGGAATAGGGGTATTTATCAGCATGGTTCAACAGATCAAGGGAGTGTGGGCAAGAACTCACATTTATGGAGGGGCTAGGATGTGTCAGACACTCATGAAATAGATCTCATATCCCAGTTATGCAGATGACGAAGATGAAACGCAGGAAGACCAATGGGCTTGCTCACCATAACACAGATGGGAAGACCCAGAGATGAAAATCAACAATGGGCCTGTTTGCACAGAAAACAAACTTATGGTTACCAAAGGGGAAAGAGGGGAGAAGGATAAATTAGGAGTTTGGGATTAGCAGATACAAACTACCATATAAAAAATAGATAAACAACGAGGTCTTACTATATAGCGCAAGGAACTGTATTCATTATCTTGTAATCAACTAACAGAAAAGACTCTGAAAAAGAATATATATATATATATACACTTATATATGTATAATTGAATCACTTTACACTGGAAACTAACACAACACTGTAAGTCAACTATACTTCAATTAAAAAAGGATCTGCTTGATTCCCAGAGCTTGAAGTTTTAACACAAATCACAGAGAGAGTCAAGGACTTGCCACAGGTGTATTATTACTAAAAATTGGTAGGGAGAAGATTATTTGAATGCAGAGTTCGGTTTTTGCTTTCCTAAGTAAAGAAAATAGTGAAATGTCCTGAATAAGTCAAGAATCTGTCCCTAAGACACTCATAGTCCATGAAACTCATTTGTACAAAAGAGATATTTGTATAACATGCAATAATTCTGAAATAAACTTTTAGTAAAATCAAAACCTGCATTGTACAATATGGTAGCCATTAATTCTATGCAAATATTTACATTTAAGTTTATTCCAACTGAAATTAAATACAATTAATGCAATTAATGCTCTACTCTCTGGGGTCTCTGGCCAATACTGCCTGAGTCAAGAGCTGGGGAAAGTTGTGCCCTGCAGGAACCCAGCACCGTAGAAACTGCATTCTTCCAGCAGTGAAGAAAAGAGCCTGCTCTCCCGGGGACTGGGGAGCAGGCTACCCCACAACCAGGAACAGAAGCTCTTCCTTGCTCCAGTCTCTCTCCTAGAAAATGAAGAAGGGGCATGAAGAAACTTGGGGTAACGGAAATATTCTGTGTTGATTGAGGCAGTGGTTTTATGGGTGTAAACATCTGTCAAAGCTCATTGAATTTTATATTCTAAATGGATGTAATTCCTTGTATATAAATTGTACCTCAGTGAAATCGATTTTTAAAAAATATGGTAAACTCTAAACAGACACAAGTGCGTGCTTGCACACCACCCACCACACACACACTCAACCCAAGCTCAGGATGGCTAAGATGAGAAAGACAGAAAATACCAAGTTTGGTGAAGATGTGAAGCAACTGGAACTTTCCTAACACTGTTGGTGGGAAAGAAAAACGTACAGTGTTGGAAAACCTTTTGAAGGAACTATTGAACCTGAACATATGCATACCTTTGTCCAACAATTCCATTCCTAATAAATAACAGAAATGCAAACATATGCTCACCAAAAGATGTGTAGCAGAATATTCATAGCAGCACTGAAATGTTCAGAACTTCAAATTGGAAAATATCCAAATGGCCATAATAGATGAATGGGTTAACCCGCTGTTGTATATTAATATAATGGAATATTAAATGGCAATGGCAATAGACAAACTATAACCACACAATGTGGGTGAAGCTTATGAATACCATGTTGAATGTAAGAAGACAAACAGGCATGGAAGAGTATGATTATTCCATTTATTAAAAAATTCAAAATAGGCAACAAGTTATGATTAAAAGTCAGGGTTGGACTTCCCTGGTGGCGCAGTGGTTGAGAGTCCGCCTGCCGATGCAGGGGACACGGGTTCGTGCCCAGGTCCGGGAAGATCCCACATGCTGTCGAGCGGCTAGGCCCGTGAGCCATGGCCGCTGAGCCTGCGCGTCCGGAGCCTGTGCTCCGCAATGGGAGAGGCCACGACAGTGAGAGGCCCGCGTACCGCAAAAAAAAAAAAAAAAAAAAAAAATTCAGGGCTGTGGTTACTCATGTGGCGGTTAGTGACAGGAAGGGGGCATTGAAGGGCTTCTGGGTGCTCTACTGCATTCTTTCTTGATGTGGGTGATGGTTACATGGCGTGTTCAGTGTATAAGTCGTTGCATTGTGCCCTTATGGTTTAAGTCCTTTTTCTATATGTATGTTATGCTTCAGTAACGAGTTTACTTTAAAAAAAAATTTTCAGCACTGCTTAGTACACTCAGAGCTCACAACCAGTTGGATTTGAATCGGTTTTAAGGGAACTTGTGCTTCTTCAGAGGGAATGAGCTGTTACCATTTTAGTATGTTGTGAATCTGTTCTTGAGGACCCCCCCAAGTGTCATCTGCAAGAGCATATGGGGTTATCACAGGCAGGACAATATAAGGTGCTCTTCAACTCCCTGTTAATGCGAGGAGGAGAAACCAGGCTGGAGCAGAGAAAGCACTCCTGGTCCAAGGCTGAGAAGCCCTGGAATAAGAGCAGGTGAGCCTCCTTCCCTTGGTAGAAGTTTAAAAGGAAAGGACTTCAGATTGTTTCACTTTACTTTCCTCTGTTAGCTGTCTGTCTGTCTAATTTGTGCATCAAGGCAAGAGGAAACTTAAAGATAGGCCAATGACATTGGTGTAAGCTTGGGTGGTGGATGGTAGTAAGGCATCCTAGCGTAACAGAGGGAACTCAGGCCTTGCAGACACGCATGCCTGAACTTGAACTCTGAATCGCCATTCCTGGGTGTATCTGGGTAAACTTGGAGAAAGTTATGAACTCTTTCAGAGCCCCAGATTTCTCATGTAAAAGAGAAGAGATACATTTCACATTTGGGGTATTAGCATTAAAGTTCTATACACTTTTTTGACCATGATCTTCATTAAGATAAACTTTTAACATTTTACATAGGGACCCAATACAACTTTATATACATGCACATGCACAGAAACAAAACGTTTTACAAAATGATACTCTTGTTATTTGTGGTGGACTGATGTTTTTGACTCTATTTCATTTATTTTTAAATAAAAAGTGCCAGTTGCAACCATTTAAATCTATTTCATCACCTACTAGGAAGCCACTGCCCACAGTCTGAAAAACACCAGCACACAACCCTTAGTGCAAGGCCCGCAGTCATCAGGCATATGCGCGACCACCATAAAGTTGGAATCAAATAACTTCTTTAAAATTCCATCAGAGTCTGCTGTTCACTAGCAAAACAGGGTCTTTCCAAAGCAAAAACCCCTGAAAAGCATGGTTGTTGGTGGAACTCCTGACCTCAGTAGTGGTTCCCAACTTTGCATCCATATTAGAATCACCTGTGCTCTAAAAAATCCCCAGACCCAAGCCACACCTCAGTCCAATTGAATCAAAACTTCTGAAGGTGAGATCCAGGCACCACTGACTCCTGAAGTCCTCCGAGTGACTCCAATGTGCAGTCGAGACAGTGACCCCTGGTCTAATGGGCCACGTGGGTGCCTGTCCCTATGCCAGCTCTTGCTTCTTCCTTCTCAGGGATCAGAGACAACTGGGCACTCGGCCACCTATTTTGTCGAGGCCCTGAACGCCTGCCAGGAGCATTACCAATGCCCTAGTGATGATACCTTGATACCTACGCCCTGTTGGAAGAGGAATGAGAACTCACTTTCTCAGGCCCTGAGCAGTGACTAAATTGGCATTTATCTGTGAATTCACCTAAAATGACATGAAGGGGCAGTCTGGTGACTTCCTCGGGCTCTTGTTGGGATCAACAGGCTAACGTTGGTAAAGCACGTTGAGGTTCCTGGATCAAGTGACCGAGAGATTATGTTAACAGAGCTGTGGCATTTGGCGTTTACTATTGAGCAGAAATGAGGACAAGACAGTGTTTCCTTAAAGGGTTCACTCAGATCACACCCTGCTGTTACTTCAGCTTGCCATGTGTCTCATCATGTAGATGCAGGGAGAACAGAACTTTGCCTTTTTACCTGCATTCTGAAATATATTTATGATCAAAACATCTCATGGCACATAAGATGCTTTTCCAATCACATCAGAACATAATTGTAAAGACACCCTAAATTTCCAATCTAACTGCAGCACATAGCCCTACCAGAAATCTCTTCCTATTAAAGAAAATATAGCTGAAAAGTGACATAGCAGAAATGCTCAGCAAGTTTTCTTCTCTTGATTTTTGCAAGCTACCAGGGTTTAACCTCTCACAAATGAGCATTTAAAACAAAGGTATATTTGCTTCTTATACAAAAATATATTTCCACTTAGCATTTTCAGACATGCTACCATGGGAGAAGGAAAAGAGGTCTGAGAGAGCGCAGAGAGACCATCTATCTTTTGTGTGCGGTTCCGATCAATCATTCCATTTTTCTCGTGGTACCAAGCACAGGAGTGACTGACTGCAGTATGGGACTTATCGAGCTCAGCTCTTTGAGACCCCATTTACTCTTCTAGAAGTATGTGCTCTGATTAATAATAGATGCTTAGCCACATAGTTAAGTAGAATGATTGGTACCTTTTACTGGTTGTTTTTAAGACTAATTTAGTGAAACTGACTGACCAGAGCAGAGGTTTGTTGCTGGGCTAGCTAACAAATGTCTGCCTGTTTGTGAACTCAGAAAGCCCTCCTTCCAAAGATCAAGCTATTGGTGCTCTCTGGAAATTTGCTCCGTTATATGTGGTGCTCAAATCCTTGTGAAGACTATGGCCCCCGAGTCTTCCCTTCTTTTTTCTATAAGGATATTTCACCCTTTTGGTAATTGTGGAAAAGTTGATGCTGACACATGTGCCCCTCTAAGCCAACAACATAATTAGCTGTAGACGATATCCCATGGACTAGGTAAAGTTTGGGAAAGAGCAGACTGAAGTTCGGTTGCTAAAAACTCTGCTAAGGAATGTGGAGTAAATAAACACTTAATCCAAAACCTAAAAATCAAAAACAAAAATAGAAAGCCTGACATTACAGTTAACATTACGTGCATAGGTGAGTATATATATATATATATGTTGAGATCTATTGATATATTGAGTGTGGGACAGGTTTCTTCAAACCCTGCACACACCCTGTAGATAATCCTTTTATTGAAATCTCCCCAACACCTCAGGTTGAGTGGGCCATCTGATTCCCTCCTGGGCCCTGTATGTAGAGATGAGGGTCTGGAAATTCAGATTGCATAAGTAACTTGGCCTTGGCCGAGGTCATATTAAGAGGAGTTGGTGAAATTGTGCTCCATCCTTCAGGAACACAAAGCAAGTATCATTAGATATTGCAGGATACACAGCTATGACTCGCGTTTTCTCAAAGGGGGTGGATGACAACTCAGGTGAGTGTATGAAAACAGGTGAGGAGGGCGGTGTGCTGGCCAGCAATTCTGATGCTTCCCATGGGTCAGTCACCAGTTCTGCTGCAAAGAGATATTAAACAGGGGAGTGAAGGCATCAGCACTTCTTAGAATTATAGGGTCATCTAGACACCAAGATCATCTAGAGGCAAAGCTGAAGCTCCTCAGAGACAGGAAGCGACCACTGTCTGACACTTGCCTCTGTACTATCAGCTCTCTGGCAACTCACCGAGGGATTCTTACTTTCCTCTAGAACTTTCTTAAAACTTTTGCAGTCCAATGGGACTTAAAGATTAACAGGATTGATGTATAGCAAAACATCTATGCAGGTGGAGCTACTCAGCCCATTAAAAAATAATAATACAACTAATATTCATTGAGTGGTTATTATGTGCTAGACTGTGATAGTAACTGTGTGTACACTGAAGTATTTAATTCATCCAAAAACCCATGATGTAGGTCTGGTAATGTTCCCATTTTACAGATGAGGAGACTGGGTTGTAGAGTGACTCAGAAACTTGCTTAAAGCTTAGTGGTAGTCAACGGGTAGAACTGGGACTCAAATCCAGTACTGTTTGATACCAATATCCTTGCTCTGGATCATTATACTCTATAGCTATATAGGTAGCTTCATGGGTATTTTTTCCTTGCTATTTTCCCCAAAGCTGTATGCTTACAATTATCTCCTGAATATTCTCCACCTTTCACCTCCTCCTTAATACACATTTTCTCTTATTTCTTCCCAAGCACCCAAAAGATGTCCTTTCAATGATGGGAGAGCTCCTTTCTCCTAGCGTAAGCAAGACACTGTCTTTGATCTTCCATAGCTTTGAAATGATTGAATCTAGATATTGCCCAACTCTCTTGTCCATTCTGTAAGTGGAGAGAGCAAGTTTGCACTAAATGTTAAAAGTAATGGACCAATATCTAAGAAGCACTAAGAGCTCTTCCACTCAATACTTTCCCAGAATGTAGAAGTATTTCCAATTACTCTGCTTTTCTCCAAACCTAGGATCAACAAATGAATAAGAGATGTCAACTTTCATGGAAGGCTACTCACTGAATGCAGTCTGTTCTTGCTTATTGGAAAACCTTTAGCATGGGTTCTTTGTGTTTCGGTTACCATGACAATATTTGGTCCCTTCCCATGTTTTCTTTTTCCAGATCTGAGGCACACTTCACAGTGCCTCACTTCACAGGAAAAGTTACAACAAGTATTATTTGCTGCCTATGATGATAATCTTAAGTGGATTTCATTCACTGTCCTTTATCAGGATCATGCTGTTCATAAGATGACTTCAGTTTGTCAAGTTATAACATTTAGCACAATTGATTTTTTCATTATTTATGTTTCAGACTTCAGCTCAAAGATCACTTGCTAAGAACTGCTTTCTTTTTTTTTACATCTTTATTGGAGTATAATTGCTTTACAAATGGTGTGTTAGTTTCTGCTTTATAACAAAGTGAATCAGTTATACATATACATATGTTCCCATATCTCTTTCCTCTTGCGTCTCCCTCCCTCCCACCCTCCCTATCCCACCCCGCCAGGCGGTCACAAAGCACTGAGCTGATCTCCCTGTGCTCTGCGGCTGCTTCCCACTATGTATCTACCTTACGTTTGGTAGTGTATATATGTCCATGCCTCTCTCGCGCTTTGTCACAGCTCACCCTTACCCCTCACCATATCCTCAAGTCTTTCTTGACTCTGCAAGACTACACTAGACTGCTAAGGTCCCTGCATTATCCCTTTCATTGCACTTTCCACAATCAGTGAAGTTTTCCTTTTCAAAAAATAGGCTTTAGAGCAGTTTCAGGTTCACAGAAAAATTGAGCAGGCGGTATAGAGGGTTTCCAGACACGCCCTACCTCTACACATGGACAACCTCTCCATAACACATCCTGTGCCAGAGTGAAGATTCGTTACAATTCATGAACCTACATCAACACATCATTATTACCCCAAGTCCATAGTTTACATTAGGGTTCACTCTTGGTGTTGTACATTCAATGGGTTGTGATAAATTTATAATGACATGTAGCCACCATTATAGTATCATTGAGTACTTTCACTGCCCTAAAAATCCTCTGTGTTCTGCCTACTCATCCCTCCCTTGTCCCTAATGACAAGTACTGATCTTTTTACTGTCTCCAGAGTTTTGCCTTTTCCAGAATGACATACAGTTGAAATAATACACCTTTTCATATTGGCTTATTTCACTTACTAATATACATTTAAGGCTCCTCCATGTCTTTTCATGGCTTGATAGTTCATTGTTTTAAGCACTTACTAACATTTCATTGTCTGTATGTACCACAGTTTATTTAACCATTCACCTAATGAAGGGCATCTTGGTTGCTTCCAAGTTCTGTCAATTACGAATAAATCTACTATAAACAACTGTGTGCAGGATTTTGTGTAGACATAAGTTTTCAGTTATTTTGGGTAAAGACAAAGGAGCACAATTTCTTGATCGTATGGCAAGAATATGTTTATTTATTTATTTATTTGGAAACTGTCACACTGTCTTCCAAAGTGGCTGCACTATTTTGCATTCCCACCAGCAGTGAATGGGAGTTCCTGTTGCTCCACATCCTTGCCAGTGATTGGTGTTGTGTGTGTTTTGGATTTGGTCATTCTAATGGGTGTGTAGTAGTGTCTCATTGTTTTGTAATTCCCTGATGACATATGATTTTTTTTTTTTTTTTTTTTTGTACACGGGCCTCTCCCTGCTGTGGCCTCTCCCGTTGCGGAGCACAGGCTCCGGACGCAGAGGCTCAGCGGCCATGGCTCACGGGCCCAGCCGCTCCACGGCATGTGGGATCTTCCTGGACCGGGTCACGAACCCGTGTCCCCTGCGTTGGCAGGCGGACTCTCAACCATTGCGCCACCAGGGAAGCCCGACATATGATTTTTAACATCTTTTCATATACTTGTTTTCCATCTGTTTGTCTTCTTTGGTGAGCTGTCTCTTCAGCTCTTTGCCCATCTTTAAATCAGGTTATTCGTTTTCCAATGTAGTTGTTTAATGCCTGTGTTCCCGGTAGTAACATAAAGCCCCTAAAGGCCGGGGCTGTGACTTTTTTCTTACCGCTGTATTCGCAGCACCTAGCTCAGGGCCTTCAGGGATTCAATAAGTGTTTGTTTAATAAAAGAATGAATGTGTTCATGAACCTGACCACTACTCTAGTCAACCTGGTATCATTGATACCTGTATTTGCCAGTTTACTCATTTAATGACCATAAGTAATTTATTTATTCTACGTCTCAGTTTCCTTATCTCCAAAGTGAAGATAATCCTAAAACCAAACCTTCTGACAGGTGAGAGTTATATGAGATAATAACTGAAAACACTTTGTGAACTTAGTGAACTATTTCTAAGATATTACTTATGATAAAGTCCAGGAAACTGGGCTTTAAAGAACTATTTCAGGAAAATTTTAGGTGTAGGATAATTGTCATCTACTTCAACAATTGCAGTCTGGTTACAATAAAGCTTAAGGATAGCTCCTGTTAAGTGAGTGTGTTCTATATGCCAAGTGTTTGTCACACATGACTTCTAATCATTGCAACCACCTTGCACTGTAAGTATCATTTTTCACAGATGAAAAACCTGCAGCTCAAAGAACTTAGATAACTTGTGCAAGATCACAGTGACTGAGCAAGAATTTGAACACAGGTCAGGTTGACAGCAAACCCTACATGTTTCTACTTGTCTGGAATGGTCTCTGACAACTAAACTAAATCAGCTCACATGAAAACTTTTAGCCTGTATATTTTTAGAATTTTCTGTAAGAATAACTCAGTCTATGCCAAAGAAAATTGAGAAACTAGAGAATTTCACTGGTTACTTTGGGTGGTCTTTGAGAAAGTGTCCCGCGTGCACATGCTCCGTTCATCTGAGCTGTGTGTTTGGGTCATTGAGAACCTGAGGCTCTAAGCCCTCACGCACAGACGGGCAACAAGGACTCAGGCAGGGAGTGTGGTCAGCCCTGCCTTGGCCTTGCTGTGAAGCCAGCCTCTTCACGTCAAATATGGGCTGTGATTCTTTCCCCAATGGGACTGCATGTTTCAGCCTGAGGCCCAGATGTGAAGACATGAATATGTTCCTTACCCATCGGCACAAAGATCAGACTTAACTTGATGGAAGGTTCTTTATTACCTACAGTGGGATTGTTTGTTCATATCTGTTCAGTGACTAAAAGACTTGACTGTTGAGAGTTGATTTCACAGTGACCCTTCCCCCAGCATCTTGTTACATCCATAAGACTCTGCCAGAGAAAGATTAGGAGGCCACCTGGAGAACAGAGCACCTCAGAAACAGGGTTTGGAGCTGAATCTATTCCTGTTACTCAGCCACAACACAACAGATGTAGATCTAAAGGAGTCTGTTAGAATCAGTCCCGGGCAAATTTTAGGAGGTTGACAATTGCTAGGATTTCTATTTTAGTCTAGAGTCTGAAAATGTCTTTAGTGCTTATTCTGCTACCTAGGTACATAATTCTCCTAAAGAATGCTGGTCCTTGCCCTAGTTTTTCTTTTCTAAAAGTCTTTTCAAGGCAGAAACATTTCTCTTATTTGTATTGCTGTAGATTATTTCTTATAAAATGTATCACTTCATCTATGATAAAACTAGAAAATTGGCTAAGTGCTCTGTCATTATTAAAAGGCTACAAACAAAAATGACCTTTCTACCCCACTCTCTGCCAGCCACCTGCCCCCAACCAGGCCGTCATCTCTGTCCAAAAACATTTGATCAGGTCTTTTAGGACCTCACATGTGAAAGGGCATCCCCAGCACTAAGACTGACTTCTGCCCTGCATCAGTGCATTTTATTACCCTTATCTGCTTATTGGATTACCATTAGCTGCTTATCTTGACAAATGCACAACGATAAATATAATTTACAGGATTTTGAAACTGTAAGTCATGACTTGTTTACATCGTTCTTTGTTTCCAGGCAGGATTTAGTAGCACATACATTTTATTAAGGAATCCTTCCTCTGCCCCAGTCCAGGCTAGCGAATATATTTCCCACCTCCTTTCCCCTTTATTTCCCTGCCAAAAAGGCCCAAATAGAAACTGTTGCTTGGTTTATATCCTCCTGAATTTTTTCCCTGTAACAGAAGGCTATGGCGTTTGAGCAAAATATGGTACTTCCTTCACAGCAATTTGTATGTTAGTGATGAGAATAAGCCAAAGTAAAATTCAGAAATATTCCTGACACCTATGTCTCATACATGTGCCAGCGAAGTTTCAAATGGGAATTCACGAAGTAAAGAATCTTTTCCTATTTCACCTTTAATGAATGCATGCCTTCCTTCATTTGAGCAGCGTATATCTTATGAAACTCTTGAAGACAAAGCACCTATACTTGGAATCTGCCATGGGCGAAGCTCTATTCTGCCTCAGCATCAGCTCTGGAAGTTCTTTAAAATGTCTCTTTCACTTATTCTAAAACAACCAAACCTTACTCTCTGCCTTGAATGCTTTCCCACTGATTAATTGATGTTTCTATTTGAAACACTTGCCTGGATTCTGTTGTGGGAGACTCAGGGGCAGGATATAAACACCTGGGTTAAAAATTTTTACTTGGAGTTGAAGGCAAATCCAGAAATAGAATTCAGTGGCTTGGGCATGGGAGGGCTTCAAGAGTCTGCAGACCCTGCTAATGGACTCTGTCCTCACTGCGTTTTAAACCTCGCATCAAGCTGTTCGTAAATAAGCAGGGAAGACCTGCCCTTTTGCCTGTTTTTGAAACACATGCTCTCCTTACTTCAGCTTTCAGAACCCCCAAAGGGACCCCAGGGCAGTGATCCAGGCTGCCTTCTGACCTGTAAACCCCCTGGGTTATCACAATATACCCTTCAGAGTTGGGAGCAGGTATAGCTCTTTCACTCACACAGGCAGATGCAAGGTAAAAGCATTTGCAAGTGATTTTATTATTTTTACCAAGTGTGCTTAAGAAAACAAAATACTCTATTCAAAAGACCCCAGAATTCGCCATCCAAATGTCTCAAACTCCTGGGGTGGCCCTTGATCTTAGTATGACTCAATAAGACAACCCAAGCCCCCATCCCACCCTCCAGGAGGGACTCCTCCCAATATCCCAGGAGATTTCTGGGGAGCTCTTGGTCTCCTGGTAAGTCCACACAGCATCCAGTTTGGCAACAGGCTTTAGGTTCTGTCTTGCTGGTTTCCTTCACCCCACACAGGAAGTCATTCCGAAACCTTTCCTTCCTGAGAGTACTACTAAGTCTTTTGTGTCTAGTGAAATTTATGGAGAGTTTGAATTAACAGAAGGAGATTACTGCAAGCAAAAACTTCACCTTGGATACTGGAAATCCCTGTCCAGAGATTCCATCAGCCAGTTCTCACCATAGGCAGTTTATCAGCAGCCAGGCTCTCTTGGGTACCATCTTGTCACCATCTTTTGGGGCCTCATCCTCCCTTGATGGCCCCTCTTCCTCCCTGCTTCCTGTCTCAGAACATAAACTCCTTACATGTCAGACAAGCTCTTGACTTCCTACCTCACATTAATTTATAGGGCTACATCTGCATAGGCAAAAACTTACTGAGGTCTTCTGAAAAACAAAGGATGATCTACTCCATCCAGCTATCCACATGTTATTGGCACAAATCCAGGGGCATATTAAAATATTTAACAACTGGTATAGCATGGACCTTATTAATCAGAGTGCCAGCCATAAAGCACCACATGGCCAGACCATGTGCACCATTAATATTCAACTGTGGGGAAAAAGCATGAACAGAAACTATGAAATTATGGTTTTCCTAGGTAGAAGTTCCCTCCTTACCAAACTCTGCAAGCACAAGTGGAGTAGTTTAAAGATGTATGTTCTCGGGCTTCCCTGGTGGTGCAGTGCTTGAGAATCTGCCTGCCAATGCAGGGGTCACGGGTTCGAGTCCTGGTCTGGGAAGATCCCACATGCCGCGGAGCAACTAGGCCCGTGAGCCACAATTACTGAGCCTGCGCGTCTGGAGCCTGTGCTCCGCAACAAGAGAGGTCGCGACAGTGAAAGGCCCGCGCACCGCGATGAAGAGTGGCCCCTGCTCGCCACAACTAGAGAAAGCCCTCGTGCAGAAACGAAGACCCAACACAGCCAAAAATAAATAAATAAATTTATTAAAAAAAAAAAATCCTCTTCACAAGGAAAAAATCTTAAAAAAAAAAAGATGTACGCTCTCACTGGCCAGGGCAAGTCCTTTGTTTTTTAATTTTCCTTCCAACTGCACTGATATTATTGATATTATTTATTAGTACATGAAATATCTAGACAGAGAAAATGAACATTCATCAGGTGCTTGCTGTGGGCTGGGTGCCAGACGTATATAACTGAAATCTCATACACTGATACTTGGAGGCAGGTAACATAGTCCACATTTAATAAGGAAAGAATGGGAGGCTCAGAGCCTCTAAGATGCTAAATAACTTGCCCGAGGTCACACTCCTGGTAAGTCGTGGAGATGGGATTTGATCCAAGGCTTGGCTGATGTCTCAGTCCTTGCCTCTCCCTGCACACGTAAGAGTGAGTTCCCTAGAATAGCTTCTCTGGTCCTACTCCCTTGCCTTTTGGGGAGACAAAGATCATAATTCAGGCAGTTGAAGAACGTAGGAAGCAGACGACTCCCAATAGCTTCAGCTCCTGCCTTCTGTCTCCTAAACATACACTGAACTCCTTAGAGAAAAAGTTTACTCTCCTGCCTGTAAAAACCCTTAAGTTCTCCAAAGCTTCACAGCTGTGTGAAGCACACTATGCCCTTCCCCACCCGCTCCCACCCAAAAGCCCTGCTACAGAACATTTACTTTGCAGAAAGGCTCAGATTTTATTCACAAACACCTGCTGTATTTTATCCCAAACACCTACTGGCACAATTTATTAACATTGTTGTTATAAATATTCTAGGTGAGGAATTACAATAAACAAAATGACCTAGAATATAGAAATGTTCTTATTTTCCCCCCCAAGTGGAAGTTTAAGAATCTCTTTTCTCATGTTCTCCCATCTCCTACAGTGACCTTCCCAAGGTCATTGTCTCGTCCACTCATTTGGGATAATGACGGGGTGACTAATGGCCATGTTGGGAAGGTGGAGGTCAGGGATGTTTCTGATGGCACAGGCCTCTCCTTGTTCCTGAGATCTTCCAATTACAATTGTATCTGCTGACAGATGCAGACCTGCTAACTCAGAGAGAAAAAAGAAATTTTGGTATTTTTTCTTGGCACTTAGAGTTACCACGTTTCTCAAGATCTTCTTCACTGGAGGGAAAGAAGAAAGGATTCACTGACAGATTAGACCAGAATTGGCTTTTTCATAAAGTGATCCTGGATTACATCAATTGCCATTAATGAAAGGTATCTTTTCCCTGCCAATAAGCTTCCAAATGTTCAACAGAAATCCCCAGGGCAATGCTGAGACAAAATCATGGTGGACAAGCCACCATCATCTCTCACATGGATTAATGTCTCCCCTTCCTAGCTGCTCTCAACTGTGTGCTGGGGGGCCCCAAGACCACTCTCAGGCTCAGTGATTTGCTAGAAGGACAGACAGGACTCAGAAAAGTTGTTATATTCATGGTATAGTTTATCATAGCAAAGGCATACAGATGGAAATCAGCCCAGGGAAAAGGCACATAGGGTGGAGTCCAGGAGAAACCAGGCACAAGCTTCCAGGTGTGCCCTCCTGGTGGAGTTGCACAGGACACACATATTTCTTTCAAGTGTGACAACGCTTGTGAATTGTTTCAGCCAGGGAAGGCTTGTGTCCAGGGTTTCTATTGTGGGTCAGTCGTGTAGGCATGCAGCATCTACCTGACCGACCCTGGCTACCCAGACTGCAGCCCTCTTATCTGGTAAAACTGGTACAGCCTGGCCTAAGGTCTCATGTTCAACAGAACTCTTTTCAAGCAGAGGATTCCAAGGGCACAAAAGTTATCTCCCAGGAGCCCAACAAAGGCCTCTCCTGAAACTAGGCCTTTTCTGTTGAATGTGCAGAGTTTGAGCATCCCAGGCCTGCTGAGTTAACCCTCACTTCCCTTGAGTCTATTCTCTGCAGAGATGACTGTTTAAAGTCAGAGAGGTGCTGTTTAAAACTCTGCTCAGAACTCTCCACTCTCTTCCCTTGGTAACACGACCTTATGACTCCACGTCATCTGGTTCCCTATCATGCCTTCACTCACCCCATTTCCTCCTCCTTTGCTCTCTGGACTCCAGCAAGACTGGCGTCCTCCCTGTTTCTCAAAACCACAGACACATTCCTACCTCAGGGCATTTGTTTCCTCTGCCCAGAGTGCCCTTGCCTCAGATGTGCACACGGTTTCCTTCCTTGGCCACACCATCTGACGTTTAACCCCACTCCCAGCACATCACATATCTTATTCTTGTCTGTTTTTCCCTCCTTATCACTTATCATTAACCATCATCCTCCATAATTTACTTCTTTACTGTTCATTGCTAGTCCCTCCCCTAGAATGTAAACTCCTTAAGTGTGTTATCTGTTTGTTCTCTGCCGTATCCCTGGTTCCTAGAATCAGTGCCTGACATACTCAGTACTATTGTTGAATGAACAAATCAGTGAGGCAAAGTGGTTGCATCCATTCCCATCCTAAGTAGGTAGGAAACATTCATCATCATCATCATATCACCATCATTAATAAAGGCTTACTCTTTTTTTCAGCCATTTGACAGATTACAAAGAATTTTTGTAACCGTTAACCACCTGAGCCTCACCACCCTGGGAAGCAGGTAGGATACGTGGCAAGTGCCTCTTCTGTACTAATGTGGGATATGGGAGAAGGTAGGTAAAAGGCAGGGAGATGCAGAGTAAAGGACACTGGATCCAATGTCTTCTACACTTTGGTCTTCCACAAACTTCCATTCTATGGGGCTTGCACGAGACACTTTATCATTTATGGATTCAGTTTATCTTTGTTTATAAAATAAAGAAGTTGAACTTGGATTTGCTAATTTGAAGTCCTTCTCCTTCTAGAAGCTGGTTGTAAAAGTCCAGTTTTATGAGGTACAGTGTGGTTTCTTTCGACTCATACTGTCCAACTCTTTTTCTGAGAAAGGGCAGCTTGGGTCAGTAGTCTTCTCTCTTCAACTCCCATGATTGAAGTTGGGGCTTCAGACCTGTCCAGAGGTTCACTTTAAACTTCCTGTGGAAATCTCTGCTACTGAAACCAGGAAGGGTCATTAACCCCTCCTAAGTCCACCCTTTTATTCTAACCAAGAGTCTTTTGTGCTTTCAAATATGTAACAGTGTTTTAATAACATGGAGAAATGCTTATGCTGTCTTACTAAGTGTTCAAAGCTGCATGTAAAAGTAAATCTAAAGTATTGTCTTCATTACATAAAAACATGTATAGCAAAAAGAATGGAAGTATGCAAAATGTCAGCTGTGGTTTCCTTTGTGTAGTTAACTTATGGTTTTTCCCACCTAGTATTTGTTCATTTCTATACTTTTCAAATATTCTAAAATAAATATGTATTGATAACTAACATTATTTCTTTAATTTGAAATTTTAAGACAAAGCAAATAATAATAATAAGAAAACAAAGTATAGAGAGGCATAATTTATAAGTTATTTTTATTTTCCAAGATCATATTTTGAGATTCTGAACACAGCTGACAACACAAGTTTAAAGTTTGCATTTCCTCTACTTGGGCTTTCTTTCAGCACTTAAGCAATGCCAACGGATAGCCAAACTCTCCTTTTGGGAATGTAAGCTACAGGATCAGAAGTTTATTTGAGGAGAGTAGCCACTAGAATCACAAATCTTAATGTAATTTAAATTGCTTCCAGAGCTATCTTTTGCCCCAGCTTAAATGTTTTTTCACCCATCACAATCCACTGAGAAGTAACTCAGAACCAGAAGGCTTTGCTCTTTATCAGTTCTGGGACAGGTAGACTTGAAGCAGCAGCAAGTTCTTGTTCCAAATGGATGAATCCAATGTTGTCGACAGTGGTTCAAAACAAGTAGGATAGTTCCAAAGCTAAAGCATATGTGTGTGTGTGTGTGTGTGTGTGTGTGTGTGTGAGAGAGAGAGAGAGAGAGAGAGAGAGAGAGATTCTTGATACTCTCTTAAACTGAGCACTTCCTGCCTGCCCATGTGTAACTGTCCCTAATTGTTGGAAAGTCATGATATACAATAACAACAACAACAGACCCCTCAGTGAGCAATTTCAATGCTTCACTTATGCCTTACCATTTAACTGCATGCTGAGGTACCTGAATTTAATCCTCTCTTTTTCTCTCTTAAGTGCCAAAACTGAGTGTCGGTTCTTGTACAAGAAAAGCAAAATCTGTTCTCTCAGGCATCAGGTTTCACAGGAGGATGTTGCATAGATGTGACCAACTATATCTGCATGTGTTTTGAGTAAACACTTCAACTTCCATTATTGACGTTAATGTACCAGCAAGCCTCTGCCTACATGTCCAAGGGATTGGAACTCAACTGAACTAACTTCCCATAATACAAATCACCTAATTGTGTTCTGTATCAGTGTATGTCAGTATATGTACTTCATCTTCCTTATAAAATTACAAGCTCTTAAACATTAGGGGCAGAATCTACTTTTAAAATTTTCAAATTCTGTCACACAGTGTCTTTGTAACAAGAGGTGATGGGTTGTCACTGAGACTACCTACAACTGGACACTAAGTGGCCGTGGTTGATGGAGGAATGGGGACAAAAGAGGACAGAGAACTAAGATGCATTGAGCACAAACTCTTGACAGTCACTGAACTAAGAACATTACAAAAATGCATCTTTTCCATAATATCTGTTAGAGGCGTATTATTAGCCTCACTTTACAGATGAGGAAAAGGAGACTTGAGTGAGTGACACCATTTATAAGTGGAAGCATTAAGATTCAAAAACATTTCAGTCTAATACTCCAATTTTAAGTCTTTTGATTGACTGTTCCAGGACTTCACAGTGGCCTTGGCCTTGAAATTTCCTCCAGATTACCTGACAGTCATGGACATTTCATTCAGTACAGCAAGAAATGTACCATCTCTCTCTTGCTTTTCTATAGGGTCCACTTCCTTATTTGTGACGGGCATCTGGAGCCTGGGAGAACAATTGTTTATTTTGAAACTTGGCTTTGAATATTAAACCCTTTTATTTATAAAGGGCACTTAAGAGCTCTCCAGGGGCTGATGGCTCTAGTATATGCAGGTCGATCCCTGCCCAAACTGAGATCATCTCTCAGAGAGTAACATTTGAAGGCAATGGTCTTTCTCTCTGCTTTCTTGTCTTGTTCGTGGCAGGTAGCTCAGTCAACAGCATGTCAATCAAATCTCAGTTATTAATGGATGTCCTCAGAAAGGACATTTTAGAAATGCACACATCACGCTGTGCGATCGTGAATGTATTTGCTTTTGCACATGACACCCTATAAACGAAGCATATGTGTGCAGTCTGGCCCCTTTGCTAACTCCAGATGTGGAACCAGCTGGACGGAAGTTCTTGCTCGCTGGGCTTTGTGATCACTCCAGTGAGCCAGCCTCCCTCCCTCCTGTTCACAGCATTATAGGCAGCTGGTGATCTTGGGGATACATCTTACATATATATTTAGGGAAAGCCGAACTGGGAAGGGCTGCTGGAAATGATAGGAATGAGGCACCCTGTGGGCTCCACACAGCCAAAGTACTGCTCATGTGGGTGGCTGTGAGGTTGGAAATTTACAGGGGAGGGGCCAGCGGTAAACAAGATGACCCCACCTCGGCAGGGACCCCCTCACTCCTCGGGGACCGTGAGGTCCCCTCCTAACCTTTCCTCAGCCCCAGCTTACTCCAAAGTGGTCTGTGCTGGTTGAGAGCTTGGTAGGAGCATTTGCTCACTTCACTATTTATTTACACCACACCTGTGTATAAAGAGCTCCCCCTGAGATTTCACAAGACCCTTGACATTACCCAAAAAGAGCGTCAGGAAACAGGGAAAGCACGAGTGTGTCTGCCTACATGCAGTGGAGACGTCAGAAAGAGAGCCATTCTGGACACCCATGGATGGCCAAATGCTGTGAGCTCAGAGAGCCCACATGTGCTTTGTGAAAACAGGAACTGACCGTGGGACTCTTGTGCCCGTAGTTTCTGTCAAGTTCTTTCCTCTGAAGATTTTATTTTCCTTGCGCTTTTCTTTGGAGAGAGCTGGACTTGAGACTTCGTTGGTTGTTAATCGAAAACACAATAAACATCGTTTTTACTTAAAATTAGATTTTCATCCATTAATACTGAATGGCCACATGAAATGGGTTGTGTAACCCAGGCCGACCGCCTGCTTCTCTTTTTCATAATGAAATGGGCTTGTCTCTGGTTTCATGGGCACGGCAGAGTCTGGGAAAGGCACACATCAGCTTTGCTCCTGAAGGAACACGTCGGTAAAATTCCTCTGCTCTGAGCTGCTTCTCTTTCCTTCACTCCCCCTGCTGAGATCTTCCTTCCTTACTCGACAGAGGAGGAACTGTTTTGGGGATGAAATAAACTTAAAATGAAGTCTGACTCTGTCCCTTACATGGGTAACTTCTCCCCACTTGTGCCTCTATGTGCGTCTCTCTGTATTTTCCTACCCTGACTCAGAGGTTTGTCTATTTTCACCAGCAGACAGCCTCCCACATGCCATGACCCTGTTCCTAAGGTCCCTTTCTGGTTTGTGTTAGAACCTAGAATGGTTGTGTTTGGAGGTTGGGTCCCAACCTCCACCCAGAGTCTGAGGTTCACTGTGGTCATAACAGAACCTGACCCCCGAGGCTGAGAGTGTTGGTATGTGAACCAACACTCCAATTCCAACTTGCTAAGGCAGGACGATGGTTGAGGTTTTATAGAGAGATGGGGAATATCCTACCAGGGAGGTGAGTGGAAAGGTGTATGTTTGGAGCGGTGGGGGGATCTTCAAACAAGAAGGCATAAGCCTCTGCCGGTCAGTTTCAGGCAATGTGGCAACTAAGGGAAGCTTATGAAGTGAGAGCCCTTCCCAGGGTACACTGACTCTCATCATCAAGGTAGATGCTGGCTGTATACGTGAAGGCCAACCTGGCTGCCCACACTAGCCCGAGGTAAGTCAGATACTCTGGAGGACAGGTGCTGTACTAGCAAGGTGGAGATGCCATTGGCCAGGCGGGAAACCCTGAGGAGGAGTGTCTCTTTTTACAGTGGGAATGCATGTCCCATTTCCCCAGCTGCTTGCTCCCTGGAATGGCATCCCAAGCCTTGACCCCAGGCTACCAGGCACTGGAGCTGAGCATTCAGCTTGGAATGGCTTGGCATCCAGTCAGTGTGCACATCTGGGACGTGCAGCTGGATTCAGAACTTTGCAGTGGACTCTGGCACTTGGCAGAGTTTTGGGACTGTTAGCACTGACTGAGCTTGGAGGGGTTACAGCCCATCTTTCCTCAGAAGGAGCATCTTGTTCATCAACACCTGCGGCCCAAGGTGGAGAAGGAGACTCTCCTCCACTCAGGCAAAGAGAATGAGGTCACGTTTAAGTTGGATGAACGAGCACATTGCAGCAGGTCCGGAAGTCTGTCAGCCATGGGACGGTGTTTTCCATCCAGAGGACAGCAGTGAACGACAGGATGTGATTAGGGATTCACAGAACAGACTGGCAGCCTGTGGCCTCTTCGTGGCACGCACAGTTCACCCAGGCTACAAAGCAAGGCAGGCAGAGGAAGCCATGCCCACCCTCTCTCCCACCGTCATACTTCCTTAGTGTGTCTGACTCTTGAACGACAGCAACAGCCATTTGTTGAATATTTATTATGTGCCAAGAATTGTACATACATAGGCTCACTTAACCTTTGCAAGAACCCAATGATGTATGATTCTTACTCAACTTTGAAGCAAAGGAAACGAGACTCAGAGAGTTTAAATATCTTGGCCTTGGAGACACAGCTAGGAAGTGGCCAAATGAGATTCTGTGTTGTTTCTATCTGACTTCAAAGTCCATTATGCCTCATGGCTTTGTCATGCCACTTTCCACCTTGCTTCCCAAGAGCTTTGATAAGGCTTACATCTGTAGTCGTAGCATCTAACTGCCCAGATTATCTAGGATACTGTGTGACTGCTGTAATGAAAACCCAAGATAAGAGTAGCTTATACAGATTAGAAATTTAATTTTTCTCAGCCTGAACAAAAGCAATCCAAGACTGTTGTGGTAGCTCCACAATGCCAGGAAGGCACTACAGCCCCTGCTCACCCACATGGTCCAGTGTGGTTCTTCATGATGTCTTCTTCCAACTGGAAGGATGAAGAAAAGTGGGGCAAGATAAGGCACACCCCCAAAATGGCTTGGTCATATACTCACACATAGCAATAAGGATAGCATGAAAATTAGCCTTTTTGGGAACATTTATATGGATGACTAAAGTCTAGTACCAAAGAAGCAAAGAAGAGGGCAAGAATGGACATTGGGGCACACCTCTCCATCTTTGCTGTATATTTTAATGGCCAATCTAAATTTCAGAAGGAAAAAAAAAGTGTGATACCTCTAGTATAAAGGCATCTGGGACTTCCTGGAGGGAACTGATCAAGGATAATAGGAATCTGAGGTACAAGCAAGCCATATTCCTGGAGGGAGAGACAAACGGGAAAGGAAGAAAGATATCTGTAAAGACACCAGCGATTCACAGACCACTGGATAGAACTGGTCACATGACTCTAATTGGACTGCAATGGAGGCTGGAAAGTATAGCAGAGCTCGTGGATTTGGGATGAGCATCGGTTGTCTCTGCTATAGAGATTTCACATAAAAACTAGAATTTCCAACTTTTCTTGGAAAATCAGATGTAGCAAACTCAGCTCAACTCTACTGGGCAAGATCCACAGGAGCTCCTCAACTGCCCCCTTTAGTCAGAGAAATTGGTTTCCAATGTGTCTTATTTACCATTTAACATCTCACCTTTGGGGCCCAATAGTGTCAGAATACAGTTTTGAATGATTTCAGAAGGCTTGCTCTAAGTTGCTCATGACAAGCCAAGGCAATCCATTTTATAACCAGAGCTAGAATCATTTCTCCCTAAATGCATTGCCTTACATTTTCCTCAGTGACTCTGTACACTTCCTCACACTTTGCCTGTGAGAACAACCTTCTTGTATTCCTGTGGGTTGATATTTTGTCACTCAAAGATTGTGGGAAACATCTAGTGTGGGCTTTGTCAGCAAGTATATATAAGAAATATTATTCTGTACATTTTAATGAAAATTTTATGAATGGCCATGCCTCCTCTTTTAATTCTATTCATGGAAGGTGTATAGAATTAGCAACCTAAAGACCTAGGTTGAAGTGTTGATCCTATGACTTGTTAGCTGTCTGACCATAGATGCATCTGTTAGCCTCTCGGAACCCTCATAAAACATTCAGTACAAAGGTGGTCGTGGAAATTCCCTGGCAGTCCAGTGGTTAGGACTTGACGCTTTCACTGCCATGACCCAGGTTCAACCCCTGGTCAGGGAACTGAGATCCCGAAAGCCGCACAGCACAGCCAAAAACAAAAAACAAAACGAAACAAAAAAATGTGGACATGAGGACTAAGTGAGGTAGAGTTTGTGAAGGCATTGTAAACGGCAACACCAAGAACACCAATTCAGTTTCCAATCCAGTTATCTTTTAAGTTTCGTTGTTTTCCATTTCTTTTAAATTTCGATGATGCATTCTCCTCTACATTTTACTTTATTTTATTTTACTTAAGAAAAAGAAGGCAAGAGCTGAAGCACAGCTCTAGATATCTAGAAGAGACAAGAAAAATGTTCTCCTTTTACAGTCAAAGAAACTGACCAACAAGTAGGCTTATCAAACAGCCAAGGCAGAATAAAAGTTGAAAGTTTGTGGCAAAATTGAATGAAAGACCAAATACAGCTGATTCTCGTTATTTGAAGATTCTATATTTGCAAATTTGCCTACTGGTTAACATTTATCTGTAATTCTAGAATCAATACTCCTGGAGCTTTTGTAGTCATTTGCAGACACGAGCAGAGCAGTGAAAAACATGAATCACCCAACAACGCGCATTCCTAGCTGAGTTTGAAAAAGGTGACACTGCCTTCTTGTTTCAGGTCTCATACTGTAAACATGTGTCTTTTTGCAATTTTTTTTTTTTCCATTTTTTTGCTTCTTGTTGATGTTTTCACTCTCTAAAATGGCTCCCAAACAGTGTTGTTTAGCACAAGATGTGTGTGATGTGCCTTATGGAGAAAGAACGTGTGTTAGATAATTTCATTCAGGCATGAGTTATGTTGCTGCTGACCATAAGTTCAATGTTAATGAATCTCACACACACACACACACACACACACACAGTATGTATACACACACACACACACACACATATATGGTATATATATTTAGTGTATATACACACACACACACACACACACACACACATTGTAAGTTGCTTTAAATAGATAGAAAAACGTAAAACAAGATCATGTATTGATCATTTGATCAAAGTGTTGTGACCATAGGCTTGCAGGAACTTAACTCTATGTTTCCCTTAGAAGCAATCGTTCAGTATTAGCTAATTCGTATGTTTTAGGTGACTTCATAGAAAGTAATAACTGTGAATAGTACAAATCAACTGTACCTTGCCAAGTACAAACCCTTCATCATAATTCAAAAGTTTTAACAAGATTGCTTTCATTTCAAGCCCCCTTCAAGTATAATAATGGAACCAATGAAAAGTTCTGTGTTTTGGTGGGCATTCTTGACATGCCACTGACATTGTCAGCTAATTTTGGAAATATATGGCCCAGCCACGATCACTTCTGGCTCCATGTGAGCTGTGGCATCGTCCTAAATTCAAGACTTAGGTTCTAAAGTCAGAACTAAATGTATTTCATTCATTTTGACTTCATAATCAAAGTAAGCTAAAAGCTGAATGATTGGTAGGTTAGGTTAATGGGACAATAAATTATGGAACATTTAGATTCCTTATTTCCTTTTGAAATAGTTATGTAAATCGTCTTTTTGCCTTTCTTCTCTCCTTGCCTTCATTCTTTCCCTTTCTTTCTTCTCTCTTTTTTCCTCTGGATTTTAATCCCTTTTACCTTTCTTACGCCCCCCTCTTTCTCCTTCTCTCCCTCATTTCTCTTTTCTGATGTTGTTACACTTTTCTTGTGTACAGAGCACAAAGCAAAACAGAGACCTGATAATTACTCATTTAATTTTATGACTACAGAGAACCAGCCTATCAAATCCACTCTGAGAACTCTCAAAATGCAAAGATCAAAAGGCAACTTGAAAGAAGCTGCGTTTTGAGATAACTTTTAAAACCCCAATTTGTTTTTCTCATAGCTCAGGGCAAAGGAATAAAAAATAATAGAAATACATTTTAAAGAAATCCCTTAGAGTTGAACTGTATTTCTAGGTAACTTAGATCACAAAAGTGACTTTTAAAAATCGAATTAGCTGTTGACTGCATTGAGCAAAGCCTGGAAATAAATGGAGAAACCAGTTCACTTGGAAATTTAGTTAGGAATTAAGTAAATTTGGAGCTTTGACTGCCCTTCATGAAATATCCACATGTTGCATATTTCACATTTTAATAACTAGCCTGGCTTTGTTAAAAATGTGTGAGCATTGGAGGTAACAAGCTTGATCTTGTTTAGATCTCTTGGGGTACTCTCTCTTTTCTCCCTTAGATACACACGTTTCAGTCCTGATTCATCATCCCACGATAAGAGCTGGAGAGTTTTTAGTTGAAGCGTAGCCATTTAGTGCATCTGAAGGAAGTCTCAGTGTGGCTCCCCCGTTAGCCTGGAGTCACGTTAACGATGCAAGGGAGCACATAATGCACTTTACCCTGATGTTTCATTACTTCAGGCACTAAACCATTGTCAGATCCACCATCAATATCTTATTAAATTCATCATTATGTCCTTGACATTATTTTAATAGCACTGGCAACTGCATGATAGATACAAATAAATCACAGCCTGAATTTTCTTTCATGTGACTTCCTGACTCAATCCACCACTCACTTTCTCTTTAGCTATAAAAATCCTTAGGCAAGACTTTCCTGGTGACGCAGTGGTTAAGAATCCGCCTGCCAATGCAGGGGACACAGGTTCGAGCCCTGGTCCGGGAAGATCCCACATGCCATGGAGCAACGAAGCCTGTGCGCCATAACTACTGAGCCTGCGCTCTAGAGCCCATGCGCCACAGCTACTGAGCCTGTGTGCCACAACGACTGAAGTCCACACGCCTAAAGCCCGTGCTCTGCAACAAGAGAAGCCACAGCAATGAGAAGCCTGTGCACCGCCATGAAGAGTAGCCCCTGCTTGCCGCAGCTAGAGAAAGCCCGTGTGCATCAACGAAGACCCAACACAGCCAAAAATAAAGAAAGAAATTTTAAAAAAAATGCTTAGGCAACCAGTCACTTTTTCAGTTGGTAGGAGCGCTAAGATGGAGCTTTTTGTAGCTGCTTTCTGAAGCATTTGCTTTAACATTGCAGATTTATCCATGGAGCCAAACCCTTGAACATCAAAGACAAGGGTTTTGTCTTTGATTGACCCTGGTCTACTGAGAACTTGGCCACAACCCTCTCCAATTTCAGGTACCTGGGAAACACCTGTTCTCATGATTGATCTACATAGGTAAAACATGGATTGAAATGCTTTCTTCAATCCTTGCTAGATGGGAGCAGCGTTACTATTTTGAGCTTAGCCAGCAGTCTGGATTTCTCTATTTCACAAGCTTGAATAAATCGAACATCTCATTTTGAAAGTTCTCTGCCCTTTTCTTTCTTTTTCTTTTTTTTCTTAGCAACATATGAGCTTTTACACCATTTACTGATGCAAATTGCAGATATTTTTTTAGAACTATGCTGTGGCTAGCTTCTTTAGGCTATAAATACTCCAGCTTGACTATGTTAGAGACAGATGATTTATGAATTTCGTGGAAAATCAGGGTAAGATCACTATTAGATAATATTATGGCCAAGGGAACACAAGTCCCCAAATCATGCTTCTTGAGTACTCGCCCTTCCATGGATTATGCCTGAGAAGCAGATGTAACCACAGGTGATAAACTGCAAATGCAAAATAAAGTAGCATTATTTTTAGCTCACCCCCATCCTCATGAAAAACTTGAGTGAAGTATACTGGATTACAGGAAAGGAGATTTTCCTTCTACAAGTTAAACCCAAGTTGCTCAAATTTGAGCATGCATCAGAATCTCCTAGAAGCCTGGTTAAAATGCAGATCACTGGATCCCATCCCCAGAGTTTCTGATGTAGTAAGTCTGCGGTGGGGCCTGAGAATTTGCATTTCTCACTTTGAGACCCACTGAGTTAGGTTTTCATCACCTCAAGATAAAGCAAAACACAGGGTCCGACTGGCCTATAGCCCCTTCAAGTCCACACCCACGTTTTTGATCTTACCCTGTGATGTCAGGAAAACCCCCCGAGTTCCTGGCACTGAACTGGCCCCATCCCAGTACCCTGGGCATTGCATTGCATTTTAGTAGCTCCAGGCCTGCCTGATGGATGAGAGAGACTCACTACTGGGCCCCATGGGTGGAAGAGAAGAAAGAAGACAGTGCCACTCCCTCATCCACTGTTCCCCATCAACGTTGAGAAACTCTGCCCTTCAAACATGGCCCACTCATCTGTATGACGGGAACTGACCAGTCACCTCAGTCCCCCTCCTTGCACATCCAACATCAAGGAGGGCATGCAGAGAAGGGCCCACACTAGTTTTAGAAAAAGAAATTGTATCCCCATGTTTTCCTCCACTAGTAAGTTTCCTCTGATAAACCACAGACAGCGATAACTCCTGTGTATCTCTTGCCCACTGGTTCGAGGGATATTCTTTGCATGTGTGCCTCTATCTCAACAGCAGAGTGCACAATTATGTTTGAAAACAGACTCCAATTCTAAATGTGTTTATAGAAAATATCCTTAAGAGTAATCCTATAAGGAGCATTTTTGTAAATTATGTCTTTTCTCCTTAAATCATCCATTTTATATATTTCTACCCTCAAGGGTACAGTCTGCTGTGAGATGTAAATTTGCACTTATCTGCCTGTTGCTTATTTTGTTGTTAACGTTTTATCGTGGAAAATTTCAAACATGCCTTTGTTTTTTTCAATTTTTTAAAAGAATATTCTTTGCTTTAAAAAAATGTTTTCCCCGACTTTTCTGTTGTTTCAGCTTTATCTGGTGTGGAGGGAAAATACAAAGCTTTCTTCAGAATTTACTTTAAAGACAGTATACTTCCTGTCACATAGTATTTTCTTATGAGCCTTTGGTGTTAGGAGAAACTATGCTTTACTTGAGGAAATGGTATCCTTTTATTGGGCAAATAATGTGAATCTTGCTCTGATGGTGTTTCCCTTTACTTTAGCTCGAGGTCTTTTAGAGTCAATTTGCAATCAACTTCTAGCATTTGTACAGAACCTCTGGACACTCATTTCGGAGTGTTAAAGTGGCTTTTAATTTCTTCCCCTTGTCTCTTTTTAAATTCTATTTTACTTATAACATTTTGGTAAACTCTTTTTGATAATCTTTGAAAAAGGAGATAGGGTAAAAACAAATGCATTTTTCGTAAAAAGGCATTATCTTCCTGCCCTTAAAATACAGACTGTGGTGGAATCTGTGTGCCAGACAGGAAAAGCACTTGATCTCATCGAGAGAAATCTGTACCCAGCAGCAAAGGGACAAACACCTCACAGGAACATCAGCGGTCATCAGGAGAATGAGTTCTTGTGGCCAGTCTAGATGGCTCTTTGCATCTGTTACCCTCATGTGGAGCTCACTTTACTGAGTTCCAGTGAAAGAAATGGCCTTTCAAGTCTGCTTCCTTCCAACCTGCAATAGGCTGTGATTCCATCAAGTTCTACTATTCCGGGTTGTAGAAATGTTATATATTAAGGTAAAAAAACCTGGACAAGATGATTTATAATATATAAAAAGGTGATACAAATCCATACAAAAAAGACCAACAACTCAGAAAAATGGCATTGGATCAAACGAGCAATTCACAGAACTAAAAAATGACCACACACATATGAGAAAAGTCCGGGCGATCTCATTCATAACAGAGAACAAGCAAATTATATAACCAATAAAATAGTGGCTTTGGCCAACTAGATTGGCGGTATTTTAGGAAGAGTAGGAAAGAGTGTGGGAAATGAATACTCTTAATCACTGTTGATGGGATTATTAATTGTCCTAGACTGAGGGCAAGTTACAAAGAATTATCCAAAATTTAAATGCAGAGGCTATACCAGGAATTCTTCTTTTAGGGACTTATCCTACACAAATATTGGCACATGTGTACAGAGGCATGCGTATGCATGGAATCGTCATATTAGTGATAATATTGAAAAAGGGATAATTAAAGTATGCATCAATAAGGGAATGATTAAATACTATATGGATGTATTCGTACAACGGCAGCCTGTGCCGCAGTTTAATGAGCTTGATAGCTCTCTGTGTGCCAGCATGGAAATACTCTTCAAAACATATGGTTCAAAGGATGAAACTAAGATGCAGAACAATATGAAAAGAGTATGAGTCCACATATGTAACAAACTACTGCAGACAATATGTTTTTGCGTTTGTGTCTATAAGAATGCAAATACATAGGGAAAGAACTTTTTAAAAATAGCCCTCTCTGGTTAGGGGAGTGGGATGGAGATGGGGATGTCGAGAAGGAGAGTAAAGAAGGGCTCTTATTTTTTTATCCTATATCATTTTACATTGGTTTGAACTTTTTCATGTTTGCACCCCTATATTGTGCAATTAATTACCTCAAAAAACCTTTAAAATAATGAGAAAAATAAAGATAAGAGGACTAAATAGATACATATTCAAATATAAGCTGGGTAATGGATAGTTTTTAGTTTTTTTGAGCTGTTGTTTCCAAATTTTTACCATGAGTATATACTGTTTTGTAAACGGACAGAAACAAACAAACAAAAATTTTTCAGCGTGATACATTTTACTCCTTCCTTTCTAAACACATAGAAAAGGGATATGACAAACCACTGTATTTCAACCACTATGATTTTCTTTCCCATTCTTTCAATCACTCTTATCATTAGAGGGCGGCTTCTGTTTCCCTCCATTCCTGTACTTTAATACTTTCTGACAGAGATTTCTGGTTCAGATTCTCTGTGTCTACTCCCAAACGCTAGGAATAAGTTTCAGCCCTGATAGTGTCTTATTCCCAGAAACGCCCATCAACTTCGCCTTCCTCCAGGGGGTTGTTAGGGGAAGGATGCTGAACATTTTTTCTAATTTGTCCTTTTCGTGGGTACAGCATTATGCAACCCGGAGTCTCCATCTCCTGTGGATTTACCTGGATACCTGGAAATTTCCTTTCTTAAAGGAAACATGTTTTCTTCCAGCTGTGCTCTCATGGGCAACCCCCCTCTCCATTTGGTCTGGAGCTTTCACAAGCTGAATTCCTGCCAGTCTCCCTTGGATCAGCTCAGAGTCACGCCTTCTCTTGAACGCGCCATATGGACTACTGTGGATGATTTCCCACGGCCTGCTCACCTTTTATCATAAGCGCGTCAAGGCATCCCATGTTTTTGAGAAGTAAAAAGAATTTCATGGAAATAGATCCATGAATGGGCTTCCCTTCCCCCAGCCACCTTGCTTTTCCCCTCAATGGTATCTCTTCTGTATACAAATTATCTCCTTAGGGCAGACTTCTCAATCTGTAACACACATGCAGATGGCCTGGGGATCTTGTTAAAATGCAGATTCTCATTCATTAAATCTGGGGTGGGACCCAAGACTTTGCATTTCCACCAAGCTCCCAGGGGATGGTGATTTTGCTGATCCGTAGGCTGCACTTAGAGTGGTAAGGTTCTAAGGGACATTCGTGGGAGTTAGTCCCATCAAAGCCATGTAAGGGTGATGTGGGACTTGTTTAATTGCAAAAAGGAAACTGTCCACACAATAGTGCTAGAGAATCAAAGGTATGATTGAACTTACGGATATAGGTTTCATTTAGATTTATCTTCTTAAGCATAAACCAAAAGGCCCACAGTTTTATAGAGGGACCTGGTTATGAAACCATGAATCCCAGAATCTCAGGAATGGAAAAGCAGCCTAGAAGGTGTGTACTGAGCTCTCAAAGACAAAACATTTATTCCATTTCATTTTTGATACATTTAGAATTTATTTCAGGTTATCAAATGGGATATGGAGTAATTAAAACACAGTGCGGTTATTTGAACATTTTTTATACTGAAGTATTTGTTTTAAAATTTTCTTTATACTGAACATTATTTATACTGTTTTGAGTATATTATTTTATACAGTTTTCTTAGTAGTTTATCTATGTGCTACAATATACACATGTACCTTACAGACATTTAACCACTTCAAGTGAAATATAGAAACCTTGTATCCATTTACTTCTCTTTACTCTCTCTCTCTCTCTCTCGTTACAAAATACAAATAACATAAAATTTGCCATTGGTGATATTTAGTACATTCACAATATTGTGCAACCATAACCACTGTCTAGTTGTAATACTGCACATTCTAATCACCTTCAAAGGAAACCATGGACCCATAAGTAATTACTCTCCATTCCTCCTCTCCCTAGTCCCAGGCAACCACTAATCTACTTTCCGTTTCTATGGATTTGCTTGTTCTAGATGTTTTATATAAGTGGAATCATAACACGTGGCCTTTATATCTGGTTTCTTTCACTCATCATAATGCTATCAAAGTTCATTCATGTAGTAAGATGTGTCAGTACACCATTCATTCTCATGGCTGAATTATATTCCAGATCAACGGGTATATGAATGGGAAGCTTCTACAGTATTAAGTCATTATACATTTGTGTTCATTCAGGGCTGTGGCTAGGGTGAAGTAAATGAACCAAGTGAGGTAATTATTTTGAGCCCTAAATTGGAAAAGATGCTGAAAAACTTAGTAGTCATGATAAAATAGTAAGGCAATATTTTAAAAATCAAAATGAATGCAAAAAGTACATGATAAACAAAATCTCAACATTTTAAATAAAGACAGGATCAGTATTACTGATGTTTCCTTTTGACTTTGGCTGTGATGTGGCTTGGCACATCACTGTTATTGGCACTATATTTAAAAAGTTGATATTTTGTTAGTCCTACATTTTTATACTGATTTTGATAAAATATTATACTAGGACATTATTTGTTTTGATTCCTGAGTTTTTGGTGTCAACTTAAATTGGGCACCGGAGGAGAGAGTACCCTGCCTCAATCACTTGACCTTAATCCTGGCCTGTTGTCCATTTATTCTGGCAAATTAGCTTGCCCTCATGTTTGCTAATAAAACAAGACAGTTTACCAGCAGAATGAATGGAACAAAGAACAAGATGATTTCCAAAGTGAAATTAAATTGAATTAAAAATTTAGTGAAAGGCTTGAAATATAAAGTCTGGACAATCTTCGGGAAGATAAATCCAAAGACAATGACATAAAAGTATGAGAGAAAAAAACGTAAATTTAGAGAATCAGACCTGAAAAAAATCTAACATCAGACTATCAGGAATTATAGAAGTTAAAACACACACACACATTCACACACACGCACACAGGAGGTATTTATTAACTAAGTCATACCAGAAAAATTCTATGACCTCAAAGATACATGTCTCCTTGTTAGAAAGGCCCAATGAATGATAAAAGATTCAAACTCAGGAACATCATTGTGAAAATTCAGGACAACAAGGATAAAGGCATATAGAGGGAAAAAAACAGTGGAAAAACAAATTGCCGACAAAGGAATGAGTATCAGAGTGACATCAGGCTCTTGACAGAACACTTTAAGCACAACGTGGGCAGATACTCTGCTGCCTGGTCTGCCTCATTGTGAATGATGGCGTTACGTCTGAAAATAAAAATACAATAATGGTAAGTGACATTTGTAGATAAATCTGAACCAGGTGGTCCCCAATTACAATGCAATCAAGAGTCTGAAAAACCCAGAGCTGGTGGAAGGTGAGCAGCCATCCTTAAAATGGCCTGTCCTCTTGTCCCTTTGGCACGTGCAGAATCACACCACAATATACGCTCCACAGGACCTGGGACCTGCTTTATCTGTTCACTGAAGTATCTGTGGCATCTAAAATATGGTGTGGCATAAACAAGTCCTCTGTAAAAACTTACTGAACAAATGAAGAAATGGATCTATGAGGCTCATCACTTATCATCTTATGAGGAAGGCAGATATCATGTAAAAAAATGTACATAGGTAAGCTGGGAGCAAGAAAACCCTGGTGTGGCATGAATAAGAACTGGCAAGGAGCACAGAGGCCTCCCATCTTTTCAGGTGCATATTGAGAATTTGGATGTCCCCCTTTGGCCTACTTCACGATACACACTTAGTTTTAATTAATAATGGAGACTTTAATGAAACACTTGAAAGCACAGAGATATTTAATAATAACACAAAAACACTTGCTATTAGAAGGCTTCATTTCTAATGCATGCCCACTTATTACCTTTAGGTTTGCTTTTATGTTTTCCAACAGTTTAAAATGTTTGTTTCCTAGAGAAGTCGGCACGTCTATTTTCAGGGTTTGAAGAAAACATATTTTTGGCGTTTATATAGTTTCTGTCTCATTTGGTGGTTTACTTTTTTTTCCTGGTATTTATTTTTTCTCCTTATTTCTAATCCCTGTAATGAATTTAATCTCCTCCTTCACATGTATATGCCCAAGACAATGTTATGAACCCTGGAAGATCTCAACTAAGTACTTTTTAATTAACTCACTACCACTTCCATCCCTGGTTTCATTTGGACCAAAAAAAAAAAAATGTCCTCCTGTCTCTAGCAGATGCCTTGAGGCACCTGACAGCGCACTGTTGTGAAAGACTTCAGCAAATTTGCCAAGCAGACTGAAGGCGCCTTCCTTTAACCTTAAAGAAATGTCCCAATTTTAAAACTACTTCCAGAAATACATGCCCCCTACCCCAGGGGAAGAGGGAGCACAGCGAAGCCATATCATGTTTCTGCTTAAATTCTTGCTAATCTGATTTTCAATTTTTTTAAAAGTTTTCCTCTGGTAAATGTACCAAATAAGTGCATGTGATTCACTTCAGGGACCAAGGCAGTTCTGCATTAGAAACAGGCCAATCCTGTGAGTGATTAGAAAGTTTCCTAGAGGACCATTCCATGCAAATTGGACTTAGTACAAGATCTGACTTCAAAGGGCAAAACTAATGGTTAAGTGGAGAAAAATTACTCCCTTATGATTAAAAAGAAAATGGTATATTTTGTGCAGACTGGAAGCATCATTCTGATGCAAAAACTTTCCTCTCCTCTCTCCTGTTCTGTTTGTGCCTTCTGTGAGGAAGCAGCAGAAGAGAGAGAGAAACTAATCATACCCTTAGAATTTCCTCTCCCTGGGAAAGCTCTGGGCCAGTGCTACTTTAAGTGAGGACTGGCTGCCAGTCCTCACACTGTTGGTTGCTGTTAACAAGACAGATAACTTGCAAGGGAATGTAAATCCATTCCATCATTAAGCAGACTTTTGGGTCCAGCTGAAATTCACAAGGTGACTTTCTTGATGAAGGAAGCAGTGTCTTGATTCACATTCTGGGGTAAACTTGTCTCTGTTGGACTGACACTTTGGGTAGCACTGGGTTGTCCATGGTGTAAGGAAAACTCCTGAACTGACTCCTGAAGAAGCCACTGAACTAGTTCTGGTTGCAAGTAACAGCAATACACTCAAGCCAGCCCAAGAAAAGAACTTATTTTAGGGATACAAACATGGAACCTCATGGAAATCCAAGATCTGAGATCACAGAGTTGAAACTCCCAGAAGCTAGTGCCAGAGGCCAGCTCCAGAACAAAAGTTCTCTAACAGGAGCAGCAGCAAAAGTGTGGACCCACATACTTATGCTGTTCAATTAACAGGTTTTGGAGACATTTCACTCCCTTGTTTTTACTTACAGTTTCCACTCCCTCCTGACTGGGTATCTCTTAGTATCTAGCACTTAATGAATCTAATTCAATTTGAGGTCACTCTTCTCTCAGTGAATTCCATTAAAGGTAAAGGAAACTGGAGTTATTAAGCCTCTGGGGTTTCTAGAAAATACTGGGGCTTAAGCAATGTATTTGAAAAAGCCTTTTCTTTCCATCGGCAGTGATATAAAAAAGTTTTTGATGAAGGCGTAGATCATAATGCCAGTTGCCATAGATAAGGAAAGGGTGAATAAGAAGCAGAGCTTAAAATAAAACAGTTTAAAACAGACCAAAATCTGTTGTCTGAGGAACGGATCTACATTGCAGATGTGCTTTATTTGACCTACATATTGCTTTCATACACACACACACACACACACATATATATATATACACATATATGTATATTTAAAATTTTACCCATGTGTATTATTGCCACAAACTTGGTTCTTACAGTTCTGGAGGCTGGAAGTCCAAAATCAATTTCACTGGGCTGAAATCAAGATGTAGGCAGGACCATGCTCCCTCTAGAGGCGTTAGCTGAAGATATGTTCCTTGAATCTTCCAGCTTCTGGTGGCTGCCAGCATTCCTTGACCTGTGGCTTCATCATCTAATCTCAGCACTCACATTGCCTTCTCCTCTTCTATGTGAAATCACCCTCTCCTCCCTCTCATAAAGACACTCATGATGGCATTTAGGGCCCACCTACATAATCCAGGATAATCTCCCATCCCAAGATCCTTAACTTAATCACATTTGCAAAGACCCCTTTTCCATATAAGGTAGTATTCACAGATCCCAGGGATATCTTGGGGGTTATATTCAGCCTACCGCACCCTATGAAATTATTATTTGACTGTTTTTGATCTGTAAATGTAACTTTCATATAATAAAAAAATACTGGTTGCCAGAAAATAAATCAGGTTTAATATAAAATACAGATCTCTGTCTTTTCTTGAAAAATGAGAAGATCTGGATAAGCTGGGGCCAAATCCTCAATAGCAACACAACTGGATATCAGCAGCATCTGTCCCTGTGTAAGACTCACCTGTGATCTCCAGCTCACTGTTGCACCCATTTACAGTACTTACTTGGACCCTGAATTGATTTTGAGTTTGTAACCTCTGACAGTTGCAACATCCACAAATGCACACCTCTACTACAAAGCACCAGGATACACTCATGGAGAAGGTCTGTTTGAGGTGGTTCTAAGGGGTAAGTCAGGCAGAGTTTAGGGTAGCATGGAGGTAAGCTCATTCTAAGTAAGTGAGCAGAGCTTGGAAGCTGGAAAAGCACTAAGTCCTAAGCCACCTTATGGCACCCAGATATTTCTTCCTACAACCTTGAAAGCAAGACTGCTCTTACATAATGTGGTTGAACCTGCCTGGAAGGAAAGCTAAGAGAGTCTGAGAAATCCCACTGTGATCTGCACCCCATTGACCTTGTATCAGAATCTTGTGGTAGTTGGCCTTCTGCAAGGTCCTGGAAGAGAACATTTGTTCCTACGGCAACTTGCAGACACAAATGAAAATGCAGAAACAAAATGAGATCCAGTGATACTCATTGATGATGAAAAAGAAGTATACAGTTTTGATTACCTTTATCACAGTTCCTAAAATTTGCGAGGAGGTGTTTTTAGGTTTTTTCTTTTTTGGGGCACTTACGCGATAATGACGTCAAACCCTGTTATTTTTTCGGAGTTATGAATTATACCTATCTTAAAAATCTGTGGAAGGCAATGTATTTCATCATGAAGAGGTAACATACCTAAAAAATATATATTGGGTCAGTCACTAAAAAGTGAGTTTAGCTGAGGTCAGGTTGACATTTTTGCAGTTTTTTTTGAATTAAAGGGAGGAAGTGGGAACAGAGATGTGTGGTTGTTCCCCCAGGTGAATTTGTGTCTTTGAGAAAAGGAGAAATGTGTGACTCCCTTCTTTCTTTCTCATTTTTCCTTCCTTTCCTTCCTGCTATGCCTTTTCTGTTCTCATGCATGAAACAAGTCTATTCCATGATTTGGGTGGAAGCGGGGAGGGGCAAATTTTGATGTTTTGAATTAAATTATAATGATTAGGGTGTGGGTTGTCCCTGATGAGACAAGGTAAACATCTCCAGTCAGAATCCTGGGCAAGAAACTGCAAGTAAAGGTCCTGGCTGTAATTTAGTTAACTGTTTTTTCCTTGAGAATTATAATATGGGTGTTAAGAGTCAAATTTCTAGGTTCTTCTCTGGAGAAGAGTAAGTGAAGTTCACCAAAGTCTTGAGCATGAAAACATGTAGTTTTGTCTCTACCTTCTACTCCATCCACATCTTTAGTGAGTATCTTTTAATTTCTTATTCATTAATTCAACCAATATTTCATGAGTATCTAGGCATGGTTGGCACTGTAGAAGGTGATGGGCATATTTCAGTGAAAAGAATAGACAAAAATCTCTGAAACTTGCAGATTACATTCTAGTGGGAAGAGCAGACATAAGAATACACCCAATAAATAAGGAATGATTTCATGCATTAGAAGATGATAAGCTGCCTCGGGGACTAAAAGGAGGATAAGGAGCTAGGATGCTAGGGGATGAGTTGCAGTTTTAAATGGGAAGGCAAGATGGACCTCATTAAAGAGGTAACATTTATGCAAAGACTTGAAGGAGGGAAGGGAGTGAGACTTGTGTTTATCAGGAGAAAAAGGAAGAGTGAATCATGCCGAGAGACAAACCAGTCCAAAGGCCCTGAGTTGGGAGCACACCTGGTGTGTTCCAGGAGCAGTGAGGAGGCCGGTGGGTCTGGAGTGAAGGACTGGATTGAGAAAATAACAGGAAACAAGGTGAAAGAGAGGCTTTTGTAGGCTGTAAAGGGATTTGATTTTTACTACGGTAAGATGGAATAATATGGGAAGATTTTGAGCAGGGGAGTATTATGATCTGATTTGTCTTTACCAGGCTCACTCTGGCTGCTATCTAATCTGGGGATTAGGTTATAGCTAGTCCAGAGTGGCAGAGGAAAAATCAGAGAAAGAGTCACACAAGAGAAGAGAGCGTCTGCCCAGTGGTAGGCGTTGAGGGAGACATGTTTTTGAAGGGAGAGTAAAAAAAAAAAAAGTCACAAACCTCTTACACTAATTAGAACCAAGAACATCAATATGTAATTGTGTCCTAATTTAAGGCAATGTAATAAGGTTTCAGGGGAAGGGCTATGGCATAGAACTACAATAAAACTCTACACCATCCCGAAAATACAGTAAAATGAGCAAAACATATGTTTTAAAGAATGAGAAAATAGAAGCGTAGCACTGAAACTGCATAGCTCCCATGCAGTGACCTCATAATTTATAGAGTCTCTACCATGATGCTCTACATTAGCCTATTTCTCATCCCCTCCAAAATAAATAAAATATACAGTGCCATATGCATTAGTAAATTTGACTGAAAATTCTGTGTGAAAAAAGGAAAGAATATTTATATCACATACAAAGATCCTAAGAAAATTTCTTGACATTTTTGTTCTTTGCTATTGATTATTCTCAAAATCCAAGTCTCTTCGTCATCATTCTCTGTACTTCCACCAACTTTTGTACAACAGCCCCCTTACTGTCCAAAGGAGTTAACCTCTGGCTCTCAACTTAAATCCTCAAAACAAAACAAAAACTAGTTGGCTCTCCCCTCACTCCTCAGATGCAGCAACAATCTATGTTATTGTTATTCAAACATAACTCCAAGTTCTAATCCTCTATTGCAAGCAGTCTATGAAAATATTAACCCAACAAATATAGGTCTTTTCTTGGATTGGGGATGCTGCTGCCAGGAAATATAATTTTTCTACACATTGTTACAAAAGGAAGTTTGCAATTTTTGTATCAAAACTATAAAATATCAAACACTTTGTAAAGTTTCTTCCAGAAATAGAGAAATGCAGGAGTACCTAAAATGGCACACAGCTAGTGGTGTCCTGAAACCAGTTCATAGTGGCTCATGAAAGCCATTCGTGTATGCTCTTCCCAACTTCCAAACTCAGTGACATCATGTTGCAGCTGAAATCAGCCATGATGGTGGTATTTACACCACAGGAATGAAAATACTGAAAATCAGGGTTTTTTTCCTCTATAGAATCAATTTACCACATACCACTGCACATGGCACTTATTGGAAGAGATGGCAGAAAAAATATTATAAAAACCTCACTTTTATTCTCAACTTGAAACAAAGAAGATTGAGAAGTCTAAATAAAAAGTCTGCAGAGAGAGAGAGCTTCAAGATGGTGGAAGAGTGAGAAGTGGAGATCACCTTCCTCCCACAGATACATCAGAAATACATCTACACATGGAACAACTCCTACAGAACACCTACTGAACGCTGACAGAAGACCTCAGACCTCCCAAAAGGCAAGAAACCCCCCACGTACCTGGGTAGGGCAAAAGAAAAAAGAAAAAACAGAGACAAAAGAATAGGGATGGGACCTGCACCAGTGGGAGGGAGCTGTGAAGGAAGAAAGGTTTCCACACACTAGGAAGCCCCGTCGCGGGTGGAGACTGCAGGTGGCGGAGTGGGGAAGCTTCGGAGCCATGGAGGAGAGCGCAGCAACATGGGTGCGGAGGGCAAAGCGGGGAGATTCCCGCACAAAGGATCGGTGCCGACCAGCACTCACCAGCCCGAGAGGCTTGTCTGCTCACCTGCCGGGGCGGGTGGGGCTGGGAGCTGAGGCTTGGGCTTCGGTCGGAGTGCAGGGAGAGGACTGGTGTTGGCTGCGAGAACACAGCCTGAAGGGGCTAGTGTGCCACAGCTAGCCGGGAAGGAGTCCGGGAAAAAGGTCTGGAACTGCCGAAGATTGTGTCAATCACAATCTCGCAGTTCATCCCACCTCCCCCACCCCTGCTTTCCCCCGTTGGTGTCCATACATTTGTTCTCTACATCTGTCTCTCCATTTCTGCCTTGCAAACCAGTTCATCTGTACCAGTTTTCTAGATTCCACATATGTGCATCGATATACAATATTTGTTTTTCTCTTTCTGACTTACTTCACTCTGTATGAGAGTCTCTAAGTCCATCTATAAATGACCCAATTTTGTTCCTTTTTATGGCTGAGTAATATTCCATGTATATATGTACCACTTCTTCTTTATCCATTTGTCTGTCGATGGGCATTTAGGTTGCTTCCATGACCTGGCTATCGTAAATAGTGCTGCAATGAACATTGGGGTGCTGTGTCTTTTTGAATTATGGTTTTCTCTGGGTATGTACCCAGTACTGGGATTGCTGGGTCATATGGTAATTCTATTTTTAGTTTTTTAAGGAACCTCCATACTGTTCTCCTTAGTGGCTCTATCAATTTACATTCCCACCAACAGTAAAAGAGGGTTTGCTTTTCTCAACACCCTTTCCAGCATTTGCTGTTTGTATATTTTCTTATGAAGCCCATTCTAACTAGTGTGAGGAGATACCTCATTGTAGTTTTGATTTTCATTTCTCTAATAATTAGTGATATTGAGCAGATTTTCATGTGCCCCTTGGCCATCCATATGTCTTCTATGGAGAAATGTCTATTTAGGTCTTCTGCCCATTTTTTGATTGGGTTTTTTTTTTTAATATTGAGCTGCATCAGCTGTTTATATAATTTGGAGATTAATCATTTGTCCATTGATTCATTTGCAAATATTTTCTCCCATTCTAAGGATTGTCTTTATGTCTTGTTTGCAGTTGCCTTCGCTGTGCAAAAGCTATTAAGTTTCATTAGGTCCCATTTGTTCATTTTTGTTTTTATATCCATTACTCTAAGAGGTGGGTCAAAAAAGATCTTGCTGAACCTTATGTCAAAGAGTGTTCTTCCTATGTTTTCCTCTAAGACTTTCATAGTGTACAATCTTACATTTAGGTCTTTAATCCACTTTGAGTTTATTTTTGTGTATGATATTAGGGAGTGTTCTAATTTCATTCTTTTACATATAGCTGTCCAGTTTTCCCAGCACCAATTATTGAAGAGACTGTCTTTTCTCCATTGTATATCCTTACCTCCTTTGTCATAAACTAGTTGACCATAGGTGCGTGAGTTTATCTCTGGGCTGTCTATCCAGTTCCATTGATCTATATTTCTATTTTTGCGCCAGTACCATATTGTCTTGATTACTGTAGCTTTGTAGTATGGTCTGAAGTTGGAGGCTGATTCCTCCAGTGCCATTTTTTCCCTCAAGATTGCTTTGGCTTTTCTGTCTCCATACAAATTTTAAGATTTTTTTGTTCCAGTTCTGAAAAAAAAGCCACTGGTAATTTGACAGGGATTGCATTGAATCTCTAGATCACATTGGGTAGTATAGTCATTTTCACAATGTTGATTCTTCAATCCAAGAACATGATCTATCTCTCTGTCTGTTTGTGCCATCTTTGATCTCTTTCATCAGTGTCTTATAGTTTTCCGAGTACAGGTCTTTTACCTCCTTATGTAGGTTTATTCCTAGGTATTTTATTCTTTTTGTTGCAATGGTGAATGGGATTGTTTCCTTAATTTTTCTTTCTGATCTTTCATTGTTAGTGTATAGGAATGCAAGAGATTTCTGTGCATTAATTTTGTATTCTGCAGCTTTACCAAATCCATTGATTAGCTCTAGGAGTTTCCTGGTGGCATCTTTAGGATTCTCTATGTATAGTATCATGTCATCTGCAAACAGTGACAGCTTTACTTCTTCTTTTCCAATTTGGATTCCTTTTATTTCTTTTTCTTCTCTGATTGCTGTGGCTAAAACTTCCAAAACTATGTTAAATAATAGTGGTGAGAGTGGGCAACCTTGTCTTGTTCCTGATCTTGGGAGAAATGGTTTTAGTTTTTCACCATTGAGGATGATGTTGACTGTGGGTTTGTCATATATGGCCTTTATTGTGTTGAGGTAAGTTCCCTCTATGCCTACTTTCTGGAGGGTTTTTATCATAAATGGGAGCTGAACTTTGTCAAAAGCTTTTTCTGCATCTATTGAGATGATCATATGGTTTTTCTCCTTCAATTTGTTAATATGGTGTATCACATTGATTAATTTGCATATATTGAAGAATCCTTGCATTCCTGGGATAAACCCCACTTGATCATGGTGTATGATCCTTTTAATGTGTTGTTGGATTCTGTTTGCTAGTATTTTGTTGAGGATTTTTGCATCCATATTCATCAGTGATATTGGTCTGTAATTTTCTTTTTTTGTAGTATCTTTGTCTGGTTTTGGTATCAGGATGATGGTGAATGAGTTTGGGAGTGTTCCTCCCTCTGCTATATTTTTAGAAGAGCTTGAGAAGGATAGATGTTAGCTCTTCTCCAATTGTTTGATAGAATTCACCTGTGAAGCCATCTGGTCCTGGGACTTTGTTGGAAGATTTTTAACCACAGTTTTAATTTCATTACTTGTGATTGGTCTGTTCATATTTTCTATTTCTTCCAGTTCACTCTTGGAATGTTATACATTTCTAAGAATTTGTCCATTTCTCCCAGGTTGTCCATTTTGTTGCCATAGGGTTGCTTGTAGTAGTCTCTTAAGGTGCTTTGTATTTCTGTGGTGTCAGTTGTAGCTTCTCCTTTTTCTTTTTAATTTTATTGATTTGAATCCTCTCCCTCTTTTTCTTGATGAGTCTGGCTAAAGGTTTATCAATTTTTTTTATCTTCTCAATGAACCAGCTTTTAGTTTTATTGATCTTTGCTATTGTTTTCTTTGTTTCTTTTTAATTTATTTCTGCTCTGATTTTTATGATTTCTTTCCTTCTACTAACTTGGGGTTTTGTTTGTTTTTCTTTCTCTAGTTCCTTTAGGTGTAAGTTTAGGTTGTTTATTTGAGATTTTTCTCGTTTCTTGAGGTAGGCTTGTATTGCTATAAATTTCCCTCTTAGAACTGCTTTTGCTGCAACCCCTAGGTTTTGGATCATTGTGTTTTTGTTGTCATTTGTCTCTGGGTATTTTTTTATTTCCTCTTTGATTTCTTCAGTGTTCTCTGGGTTATTTAGGAACATATTGTTTAGCCTCCATGTGTTTGTGTTTTTTACTTTTTTTCCCCTGTAATTTATTTCTAATCTTATAGTGTTGTGGTCGGAAAAGATGCTTGATCCAATTTCAATTTCCTAAAATTTACTGAGGCTTGATTTGTGACCCAAGATGTGATGTATCCTGGAGAAAGTTCTGTTTGCACTTGAGAAGAAAATGTAATCTGTTGTTTTCAGATGGAATGTCCTATAAATATGAATTAAATCTCTCTGGTCTATTGTGTCATTTAAAGCTTGTGTTTCCTTATTAATTTTCGGTCTGGATAATCTGTCCATTGATGTAAGTGAGGTGTTAAAGTCCCCCACTATTATTGTGTTACTGTCAATTTCCTCTTTTATAGCTGTTAGCAGTTGCCTTATGTATTGAGGTGCTCCTATGTTGGGTGCATATATATTTATAATTGTTATATCTTCTTCTTGGATTGATCCCTCGATCATTGTGTAGTGTCCTTCCTTGTCTCTTGTAACATTCTTTATTTTAAATTCTATTTTATCTGATATGAGTATTGCTACTCCATCTTTCTATATATTTCCATTTGCATAGAATATGATTTTTATTCTAGCAAGCCTGTGTCTTTTGGTTGGAGCATTTAATCCATTCACGTTTAAGGTAATTATCGATATGTATGTTCCTATGACAATTTTCTTAATTGTTTTGGGTTTGTTTTTGTAGGTCTTTTTATTCTTTTGTGTTTCCCACTTAGAGAATTTCCTTTAGCATTTGTTTTAGAGCTTGTTTCATTGTGCTGAACTCTCTTTGCTTTTGCTTGTCTGTAAGGCTTTTGATTTCTCCTTCGAATCTGAATGTGATCCTTGCTGGGTAGAGTAATCTTTGTTGTACTTTGTTCCCTTTCATCAGTTTAAATATATCTTGCTACTCCCTTCTGGCCTGTAGAGTTTCTGCTGAGAAATCAGCTGTTAACCTTATGGGAGTTCCCTTTTATGTTATTTGTCATTTTTCCCTTGTTGCTTTGAAAAATTTTGCTTTGTCTTTAATTTTTGTCAATTTGATTACTATGTGTCTCGGTGGGTTTCTATTTGGGTTTCTCCTGCCTGGATCTCTCTGTGCCTCCTGGACTTGGGTAGCTACTTCCTTTCCCATATTAGGAAAGTTGTCAACTATAATCTCTTCAAATATGTTCTTGGGTCGTTTCTCTCTCTCTTCTCCTTCTGGGACCCCTATAATGCGAATGTTGGTGAGTTTAATGTAGTCCCAGAGGTCTCTTAGACTGTCTTAATTTCTTTTCATTCTTTTTTCTTTATTGTGTTCCATGGCAGTGAATTCCACCATTCTGTCTTCCAGGTCACTTATCCATTCTTCTGCCTCAGTTATTCTGCTATTGATTCCTTCTAGTGTATTTTTCATTTCAGTTATCGTATTGTTCATCTCTGTTTGTTTGTTCTTTAATTATTTTAGGTGTTTGTTCTTTAATTCTTCTAGGTCTTTGTTAAACATTTCTTGCATCTTCTTGATCTTTGCCTCCATTTTTTCCCGAGGTCCTGGATCATCTTCACTCTCATTCTGAATTCTTTTTCTGAAATGTTGCCTATCTCCACTTCATTTAGTTGTTATTCAGGGTTTTATCTTGTTCCTTCATCTGGTACCTAGTCCTCTGATTTTTCATTTTGTCTATCTTTCTGTGAATGTGGTTTTCATTCCACAGACTGCAGGATTGTAGTTCTTGTGGCTTCTGCTGTCTGCCCTCTGGTGGATGAGGCTATCTGAGAGGCTTGTGGAAGCTTCCTGATGGGATGGACTGGTGGTGGGTAGAGCTGGGTGTTGCTCTGGTGGGCAGAGCTCAGTAAAACTTTAATCCACCTGTCTGCTGACAGGTGGGGCTGAGCTCCCTCCCTGTTGGTTGTTTGGTCTGAGGCAACCCAGCACTGGAGCCTACAGGCCTTTCGGTGGGGTTAGTGGCAGACTCCGGGAGGGCTTACACCAAGGAGTACTTCCCAGTACTTCTGCTGCCAGTGTCCTTGTCCCTGTGGTGAGCCACAGCTTTCCCCCAACCTCTGCAAGAGACCCTCCAACACTGGCAGGTAGGTCTGTTTCAGTCTCCTATGGGGTCACTGCTCCTTCCCCACTGGGTCCTGATGTGCACACTACTTTGTGTGTGCCCTCCAAGAGTGGAGTCTCTGTTTCCTGTAGACCTGTCACAGTCTTGCAATCAAATCCCACTAACCTTTAAAGTCTGATTCTCTGGGAATTCCTCCTCCCATTGCCACACCCCCAGGTTGGGAAGCCTGATGTGGGACTCAGAACCTTCACTCCAGTGGGTGGATTTCTGTGGTATAATTGTTCTCCAGTTTGTGAGTCACCCACCTAGAGGTTATGGAATTTGATTTTATTGTGATTGTGCCCCTCATACCATCTCACTGCGGCTTCTCCTTTGTCTTTGGATGTGGGGTCTTTTTTGGTGAGTTCCAGTGTTTTCTTTTCAATGACTGTTCAGCAGTTAGTTGTGATTCTTGTGCTCTTGCAAGAGGGAGTCAAGATTTCCTTCTTTTTAAATGCTGAATAATATTGTTCTGTATGGATATACCACATTTTGTTTATTCATTCCTCCATGACAACTTGAATTTCTTCCACATTTTGGTTATTGTGAACAAATGCTACCATACACCTGGGTGTACAAATATCTCCTTTGAGTTCTTGCTTTCTATTCCTTTGGGTACCTACCCAACAGTGGAATTGCTGGACATATGGTGATTCTATCTTTAATGTTTTGAGGAACCACCTTATTGTTTTCCATAGCAGCTGTACCCATTTCCATGGGATATTTTATATTAAGTTTTTAAATGAAAAGGAAACTTAAGACAGAAGCTAAGTTCAGTTGTAGGAAAACAAAGAAAATTAAATTTGTTTTCCACACCTGTGTTTGTTAACTGAAGAAATGTATACCTGCTGTGCTCATCTGAATTAAGGATTCTGCTTTCTACCTCCTGAGGTTTGAATTCAGTAACTTCCCCCTTATTTTTTGTCATCTGCAGAGTGCCAAAAAAAGATGATTTGCATGGATTTTTCCTTTGCATCCTGTGTCTCAGCATTACGGAAACAGCCTTTCCTTGCCTTCTCATGGGTGAAGTCGGCTGCAGCTCTGACTGGGGACATTGCTTTTTGTTCTAGCCGTCCACCTCTTCCTTGACATCTTTGTTGGACTGGATCCTGCTGACCAGCCTCCTTTACACTTTGTTGTTCCTTGGTTTCCATTCCTATTTTCTTTTCTACTTCTGTGATCATGTCTCTTCCTCCTCTTGTTCCCGAGATGTCACATTGTAGCCTGCAGTGCTCAGAGAACCCTAGGAAAGAAGAGTGGAGGCCAGGAGTCAGAAGCCTTTTGACATTGATGCAGCTCTCAGTGGCCAAGTACATGGTGTGGCTGAGGGAGTGGGAAAAGCCAGGGCTGAGATGATTCGGAGGTTCCTCCTTGGGCAGCTTGTGAGGGAAGTTGCCACCACCTGTGAGGGAAAGCAGGAGGAAGATAAGGACTTCAGTTTTAGACACATTAGGTTGAGCTGCCTGCAAGACATCCAGGTGGCATATGCTGCTGTCCTATCTCTCACATCTCCCCCCATTCCAATCCTCTGCCAGTGCCCTGATCACTGCTCACCTGGGCCAACTGAACAGCCTGAACAGGCCAGCTGAATGGGGTCTCTGTCTCCTGGTTTCTACTTCCTGTCCCAAATTCCCCTGTGCTGCTGGGTTAATCATCCCAGAGCGAGACCACAATTGTATGCCACTCTATCCTATTCACACAAGGCACAGTGTATGCTACCATACAATCATATCCCATACTTCATCACATGCTGCCTGTCACACAGTACACACTGTCACACAATCATATCACACACTGTCATCATATATTGTGTGTCACATAGTACACACTACTACAAGTCATATCACATGCTATCACATATCATGTCACAAGATACAAACCGTCACACAATCAAATTCTGTCCTCTCCTACATCACTCTTCTCATAGTACACACTAATATACAATTACATCACGTGTTACTGCGTTTGTCACACAACACACACTATCACATAATCGTATCACATGTAAAAACTGCAACCCATCAACAATCTTAAAAGTCATTGCCTATCCTTCTATATTAAACGTAAATTTCCTACCCTCGAATTCCACGTTAGGATGTTTTTGGTTGCAAGACATAAATCCTTACTTAACATGTTTTAAGCGACAAGGATACTTAATATTTTTTACCCCAGTCAGGTAAATGATATTAACTCTGGATCAGAGAAAAGGAAATGGAGACGCAGAATTGTTAAGTAATTTGCCCAGCACTAAACGGCTAATAAATGTCAGAGTCAGGCCTTTTAACTCCATCCTCTGTCTCCAAAGCTCCTGATATACTCCCTCTCTATACTACCTGATGTGAGTTGACGTTTGCATTCTCCATTCCGTATTCTAAGAGGTTAGGTTGAGTGAGGTCTTGCCGAATGTCAACATTTTTTCAATTCTAATCCAGTGAATCAAAAAGTCTTTTTAGAGCATCTGCTGTGTCCCAGCACAGTGGGTAACATTGAAAATTGCATGGCCCAGTCTTTGCCCTGAAGGAGTGTCCAACCTGGTAGGAGAAAGATGGCATAAAAGCACAGCTAATCTTTAGAGATTAATAAAGTGGGTAAGTCTGTAATTGTGTAGAGCAGAAGATAAGCTGATCGTACTATGAATGCCTGGATCTTGTAAATGGGTAGGATTTTCATGAAGTGAGTGTGAGGAACATTGTAACAGCATGAACAAGGGCACAGCAGCAGGAATACATGAAGAAATCAGTATCTATTAAAGAAGAAACTCCCCTATCCTGCTTTTCTCTGTATGCCCATGGCTATATACATGTAGTTAATATATGTAACAAAGATCATATGTGGCCCCCAAAGCCTAAAACATTTGCTTTCTGACCCTTTATGGAAGGGGTTTGTGGACCCTGGTGGAGATCGGGCTATCTAGATGGCTCAGAAAAGTGTCACATTGGGGGTATTTCCATTTCCGGAATTGTCTTCATGGCCTCTGGGGCAGGTTCCCTCAAGGTCCACGAGGGACCAGACCCTCTTCTCTAAAGTTGTAGGGGCCACCCCAATCCATGGGAATCACCTTCCCAGCACTGCCCTCATGGGAACTTAGGGCTTATTCTGGTGTTCAAGATTAGTCTTATAAATATTCTACATACTCGGGGTATTTTTTAAATTGAGAAGTATTTTTCAACAAAAGACTAATATAATTTTTTTAAAGGAGAAATTATACAATGAAAGAGTCTTCCTTCCACCCTAGACTCCAAATTTGAAGGAACTGCTATTGAGAGTTTCTTGTGTATCCTTAATCTGTGTGTGCGTATGTATGTGTGTTACTTTATACAATGGGGAACAAGTTGCCCTACTGTCCTGGCTCTTGCTTTCTTGCTTCTTTTTTTTTTTTTTTTCTTTTTAACTTAGCAATATAATGAGAAGATCTTTCCACATCAGCAAATGCAAATCTGGCTCCTTTTGAATAGCAGCATAGTATTCTTTTGACTGATGTACTACATTTGAATGACCTATTCCCTTATTAATAACAATTAAGTAGTCACCAGTGTTTGTTACAAACTATTTAAAATTTCTAATCCTTATACAGGTAGTTTTGTACAAATGAGTGAATGTAACTGGAGGATAAAGTCCTAGGTGTGGAATTGCTGAGTAAAGGGTAAGTGTTTTAGATTTTGATACATCATGACAAATAGCCTTCCAGAAAAGTTGCACAGAATCAACTCTCCACCAACAGGAGATAAGAATTCCTTTTCCTCAACATCTTCCTTAACATTGAGCCTTATCACTACCAATTTGGTAGGTGAAAATCAAAGTCCACTGTATATGATTGTATAACATTGTATAAACCATAACCTTTCATGTTTATTTTTATGGGATCCGTCAGTTCATGCTTTGCTCATTGAGGTGTTGGAGTTTCTCTTTTTAATACCTCCTACACCTCATCCACACCTCATCCTTCCAGAATACAGGGACTTTATCTGTCTTTTTTGCCCACTGTAGCCCCTGATGAATGCCCAGAACTGTGCCTGACACATAGTAGGCAGATAGTATTTGTTAAATTATGAACAATTTAAAAAATCATTATACAGTAAGAAAATTAGGCCCTCTTACTCCCAATATGTGTTGCAAAAATTTTTTTCATTGTTAGATTCCCTTGGTTATTTATTTATTTTTACAATGTAAAAGGTTCATGAAAATTTCCATGGTTAAGAATATCATTCTTTGATTCATTTAAAATATATTTTGTTATAAGATGTGTGGAAGTAATCTAACTTAAAATTTTCTGCCTTAATGTGTTTGTGTGTATTTTTTTTAATGTCTTCATTGGAGTATAATTGCTTTACAATGTTGTCAGTTTCTGCTGTACAAAAAAGTGAATCAGCTATATGTATACATATATCCCCATATCCCCTCCCTCTTGAGCCTCCCTCTCACTCCCCCATCCCACCCCCTAGGTTGTCACAAAGCATCGAGCTGATTTCCCTGTGCTATGGACACTTGAATGAGCCTAGAAAGCCCTCTGCATACTGGTTGGTCCACAAAATCCCACCATAAGCACATCATGCCTTCATCTCAAGGCTTTGGGTCACATTTCTGAGAAGTGTAGATTTTATTCGATGGAATGATGGGACAAAGAAAATTGCTGGTTGGTGTAGAGAGAGAAGTTTCCACTAAAGAGGCAAGTGTATAGGAAGAGAAAATTGGAAATTCCAAGAGTGAATTTTGCTTATTCACAATAATTCTAAGACTAACTTAACTAGGATACCTTGCTTTTGAGATATGTGCAATTTTATTTTGGAGTTTTCTCATGCAATACAGAGATGTCAATTCTGAGCCTCCGTGCCCCTTGAGATGTGAGAGACATTGGATGGTCTGAAGCCCATTCAAGCATTTTTGAGAATTTCTGGAAGTCTTAAGTTCTCCTGCTTCCTCTGCCTCTTCATCTTCAGCTTGTTCACCAGCTCCGCATGTGAACCCCAGGCAAACACAGATCCTCCTCCACTGTCACTACCCAATCACCAATGAAAATCCCTCATGCCAAATCTTTGTGGGTGGAGTGGAGTTTACTGAAGACACTTTTGGGTGAAACTTTCTATCATCACTCTGGCACCATCTTTCTCCCCATCCTAACACTCTGCCTCTGTTTGTCACCATCTTCCCCACTGCGCTGGTCTAAGGACTTATTTCCCTCCCCTGAAATGTTGCCCAGCAGGAAGGGGAGAGACCACATAGACTTTTTCCAACAAAGACAGATTTGTACCCAAATGGAAATCTGGTGCCAACACTCGAAATCATAAAATGTTGTCTACCTCGTTGTATTTACATTACATTTAACAGGTCCATTACTGCTTTCTCCCATCACACTCCGACTACCACCACACACAGCCATCCACATGCACATACTTCTCCCCTTGCCTCTCTTTGTGCATTACAAAGCAACTTAACCAATATGAAAGCCAAGTGAATTAAAATAATTGATAGCCTTTGAGACACAGCTGAGTTTTTTTCTGGTTCAGACACAGCTGAGTTTTTTTCTGGTTCATTGCAGTGCAATAGATTAGACAGATGGGGTCTATACTAGATCCAGAAATTAGAACTGCAGACTCTTAGTGGGCTTAGTGGTCCCCTGACAATTTGAAGTCCTAGGACAAAGTCCAGACTGGTAGACAAACGGTAACAGATAAAAGGGAATAGTCTAATACTTCCTCTGGCACCAGGGGAGTCTACATAGACTCAGTGACACAATGTCCAGCAGGTGGGCAGGGACTGACAATGGAGAACCCAGCAGCAGCTAATCACACATGGGTGGATTTGCTTGGTGTTCTCAATTGCAGGAACTTGGGGAGCATCAGCGAAATCTCACAGCAGGGAGCAGACCCCTGCTCTATTTCAATGCACAGAACTGTTGCCCCAGAAACAAGGTAAAGGTGTGAGAAAATGAGTGGGAAGTGTCGCAGGCTACTAAAACTGAAAATGGGGAAAAACCCAAAGGGAAGTCAACTTGACCATGAATGTCTGGAAGAGGGGTCAGCACGCTATGGCCTAATGGGCCAATCTCACCCACTACCTATTTTTATAAATAAAGTTATATTGAAACACAGCTACACCATTCATTTGTCTATTGTCTATGTCCGCTTTCATGCTGTAACGGCAGAGCTGAGCTGTTAAGACAGCGATCATATGGCCTGCAGAGCCTAAAATATTTACTACCTGGCCCTTTCACAGGAAAAAAAAAATTGCCTACCCCTGCTTTAGAATGAGTTCTGAGAGCAGAGGGTTTTTTCCGTCTTGTCTACATCTCTATTTTCAGCATCTACAAGAGTGCCTGGCCCATCTTAGGTTTTCAATCAGTATTTGTTAAATGAATGAATGAGCAAATAAAGCCCTGAATGTTGGGAATCTCTTACATCCTAAGCCCCTTTCTCCAAAGAGGAGGACTGGTCATGGGGACTAGGATGGGGTCCCTCTCAGCTGTGGAGAGAGCAAGGTTTACAGAGAATATCCCAGAACATGAAGATCACCCTGTAGACAAAAGGAGGTTCTCAGATGCCCCTAACTGCTTTACCAGCAGAAACATCCACTGTGTATCTATTTCTGGAAATTAAGCCTAATTTTAAATCTGCAGAATTAGCTAAGCACTCTGATAGTTTTCACTAAAGAATTCTAATGGTTAATTATGCTTAGTTTCTTAATGGTTTTCTCCCTTCATCAGGTCCCTTTGTGCTGGCTCTGCTCAGAGGGCACAAAATGATACCTACTGATTGTATTTCTTCAACAAAGAAAGCTTTGAATTCACTGCAGTTTTCTTTTCCTTTCCTTATTGATCTTCCTTGTTTTCACTGTTAATTATGAGCTGATAGGAAAAAAGTAATACAAGAATGGCAACCAGTGGAACCTATACTGATAACCCATATAGGAATATAAGAAAAGAATCTGAAAAAACATACATACATATATATATATATAGAGAGAGAGAGAGAGAGAGAGTCAGTTCTCTCTCTCTCTCCATATATATATACATATATATACATACATATATATATACATATACATATATATATATACATACATATATATATATATAGAGAGAGAGAGAGAGAGAGAACTGAATCACTTTACTGTACACTTGAAAGTAACATAACATTGTAAGTCAACTATACTTCAATTTAAAAAAATACAGGAATTGCAATCAGCTAGTCATGTTCAGCTTTCAGTTCTTAAGTGCCTGAAGCTGACTTTTCAGACCTTGGGCTTGCGTGAAACTTGGTGTTAAGTGATCATCCCTCCTCCCCAACCACCAAAGTTTCTAAAGAGGTAAAATAAAGGCCTCATTCTTAGGATCAAAACTTGACAAGGATATCATATCCTACCTAAGGCACCAAAACTGCTAAGCAAGAGGCACCCTACTCTCTCAAGCCTCCCAGCTGAGCATGTAGCAAAGGGCTCCATTGGCCATTTCCCTCAAGTTTTCTTTCTTAAGGGAGAAGGTAGATTATGCCCTAATTGACAAATGTCCAAACCCCATAAGTGTGGTCTCCTCTTGTCTTAGTCTGTTCAGATGGTTACAACAAGAATACCATTTACTGGGTGACTTAAACAACAGAAATTTATTTCTTACAGTTCTGAAGCTGGGAAGTCCAAGATCAAGGTGTCAGCAGATTTGGTGACTGGTGAAGACCCACTTCCTAGTTTGCAGATGGCCATCTCACTGTGTTCTCACATGATGAAGAGAGAGATCATCTCTCTGGTATCTCTTATAAGGGCACTAATTCTATTCATGAAGGCTCCATCCTCATGACCTAATTGCCTCCCAAAGGCCCCACCTCCAAAAACCATCACACTTCACATATGAATTTGGGGGGCGAGAACAAACATTCCGTCTATAGCACCTACACCATTAAAGCACTAACATTAGGAAATGGTACACATGCTTTCCTGGCTTTTCTGTCACTCTGACTGGTTTACATCTTCTGAGGTTTTCCATGAGAAGTTACTGGATGTTTGTTGCAATCATCATATAGCCACTCTCCTCACTTCTGCACTCAATATACACTGTTTATACAGTTTGCCGTTGTGGATAATGAGGCATCACACCAGAAACTGCACCCAGTATTTGCAGCCAGTCAAGTCAGAAGTATTTATTGAATATGTTCTATGCATGTGACATTCATCTGGATATGTGCTGGAGCTATACGGATGAATAAAACAAGATGAGGACGCATCTTGAGAAAAAGTATAAGGGAAGATAAAGCTCAGAGGTACCCATATAGTTACTATTCAACGGGTACTTGATTAAAATCCCAGGATCATCCTTAAGTCCAACCAAGTAGGAATGTGATTGAAACATAAAACTTAGGTTCACTTACAGATACCACCCAAATGTCCCAATCCTCCCAGGTGAGGCTGGTGGGCCCTGTTGATAAGGCAGTTAAAGTTGCCTTTAGCAATCCTCCTCAGAAAATGCAGGTGAGAGATCTTTGTTCTCAGCACTTCTTTTAAATCTGCATAGGACTCTGGAGACACATCAGTTTCTGGATTGTCTGGATATTTTTCAGGATTGATGCTGAATTGGAAAAGACTAGTGATTGATTTGGAGTGAGTATTTAGAATTTTTCAATGTCAAACTTGTAACTTTCCCTGTAATTTTTCCTGTAATCTATTTTTGAAGTGAATTTAGAATTGGTTTTAAAAATAATGGATGCATACTAAAACCATGCTAGTGGAAGTTTTTCAGATTTAATAGAACTCTAGAAAATGATGAATATTATATGTAAATTTCAAACATAAAACGTACTCCCAAGTCATCCCCTGATGGTATTCACTGTGCAGGAGAATGTAGCTTTGGATGGGTATGTTTTGGTCATAATCAGAAAATTTGCATTTCTAAAAATAACTTTATGAGACAATATCTTCTATTATATAAAAATTTCACTTTCCCTGCTTCTCCTTACTGAATTTCCCTCCTTAAGTACCTTGTCTAAAAAAGCTGTCCTTCAGCTTATCCTGCCTCTTTTCACCCCTTCGACAGCTTTCTCTGATAAATCACTGCCTCCAAGCAGGAGAGCACAGCAGTACTTTTAAACATGGGAAGTCTGCCTGATGAATCTGCAGTTCACTATCAAACAACCTGAATGTGCAAGAATGTTTTTTCAATTTGGAGCTTGATGCAACTGACTGGTCTTTGTGGATTTCAATGTAAAAGCTAGGATGCTGCTGGGGAGAGCAGAGTGGGCTACCTGCACTGGTCTCCAGGGCACAAAGGACAACTGGTCACAGAGACACAGGGATAGGACTGAAGGCAGAAGATGCTCATTGTATGATTTTAAACTTGTATCCTGCCAAGAAAAATTATCCACAACATAGAAATAAGGCAAAAGGATGACTATGCATCCTTTAGTGCCCTGGTAAAGCATTGCTTAACAAGCCTGCTAAAAAGACAGCTAACTCTCTAGGGGAATGTAACTTGGTTTGCACAACTGATTAAGGTCCAGACATTTACAGTTCTGTGAAACTGTTAAGCTGTGCTGAATTTCTTTACTGATTCTGAGACAGGACAGCCAAAGATGATACTTTCATGGCTCTATGGCATACTCACCAGTGAGCATCTACTTTACTAATCATACGTTGGCATTCCTGGATTTCCCATTGATCATAAACATCCCAAGTTTTCATATTCTCCTTTTTTTTAAATTGGAATATGATTGCTTTACAATGGTGTGTTAGCTTCTGCTTTATAACAAAGTGAATCAGCTATACATATACATACATCCCATATCTCTTCCCTCTGGCGTCTCGCTCCCTCCCACACTCCCTATCCCACCCATCTAGGTGGTCACAATGCACCAAGCTGATCTCCCTGTGCTATGTGGCTCCTTCCCACTAGCTATCTGCTTTACATCTGGTAGTGTATATATGTCTATGCCACTCTCTCACTTTGACGCAGCTTACGCTTCCCCCACCCCGTGTCCTCAAGTCCATTCTCTAGTAGGTCTGGGTTTTTATTCCTGTCCTGCTCCTAGGTTCTTCAGGACCTATTTTTTTCATTCTTTTTTTAGATTCCATATATATATGTTAGCATACGGTATTTGTTTTTGTCTTTCTGACTTACTTCACTCTGTATTACAGACTCTAGGTCCATCAACCTCACTACAAATAATTCAGTTTCATTTCTTTTTAGGGCTGAGTAATATACCATTGTATATATGTGCCACATCTTCTTTATCCATTCATCTGTTGTTGGACACTTAGGTTGTTTCCATCTCTGGGCTATTGTAAATAGAGCTGCAATGAACATTTTGGTACATGACTCTTCTTGAATTATGGTTTTCTCAGGGTATATGCCCAGTAGTGGGATTGCTGGGTCGTATGGTAGTTCTATTTTTAGTTTTTTAAGGAACCTCCATACTGTTCTCCATAGTGGCTGTATCAATTTACCTTCCTACCAACAGTGCAAGAGTGTTCCCTTTTCTCCACACCCTCTCCAGCATTTACTGTTTCTAGATTTTTTGATGATGGCCATTCTGACTGGTGGGAGATGATACCTCGTAGTTTTCATTTGCATTTCTCTAATTAATGATGTTGAGCATTCTTTCATGTGTTTGTTGGCAGTATGTACATCTTCTTTGGAGAAATGCCTGTTTAGGTTTTCTGCCCATTTTTGGATTGGGTGGCTTTGTTTTTTTGATATTGAAATGTGTGAGCTGCTTGTATATTTTCGAGATTAATCCTTTGTGAGTTGCTTCATTTGCAAGTATTTTCTCCCATTCTGATGGTTGTCTTTTCGTCTTGTTTATGGTTTACTTTGCTGTGCAAAAGCTTTTAAGTTTCATTAGGTCCCATTTTTTGTTTTTGTTTTTATTTCCATTTCTCTAGGAGGTGGGTCAAAAGGATCTTACTGTGATTTATGTCATAGAGTGTTCTGCCTATATTTTCCTCTAAGAGTTTTATAGTGTCTGGCCTTACATTTAGGTCTTTAATCCATTTTGAGTCTATTTTTGTGTATGGTGTTAGGGAGTGTTCTAATTTCATTCTTTTCCATGTAGCTGTTCAGTTTTCCCAGCACCACATATTGAAGAGGCTGTCTTTTCTCCATTGTATATTCTTGCCTCCTTTGTCAAAAATAAGGTGACCATATGTGTGTGGGTTTATCTCTGGGCTTTCTATCCTGTTCCATTGATCTATATTTCTGTTTTTGTGCAAGTACCATACTGTCTTGATTATCTTGATTACTGTAGCTTTGTAGTATAGTCTGAAGTCAGGGAGCCTGATTCCCCCAGCTCTGTTTTTCTTTCTCAAGATTTCTTTGGCTATATGGGGTCTCTTCTCTTTCCATACAAATTGTGAAACTTTTTGTTCTAGTTCTGTGAAAAATGCCAGTGGTATTTTGATAGGGATGGCACTGACTCTGTAGATTGCTTTGGGTAGTATAGTCATTTACACAATGTTGATTCTTCCAATCCAAACACATGATATATATCTCCAACTATTTGTATCATCTTTAATTACTTTCATCAGTGTCTTATAGTTTTCTCTATACAGGTCTTTTTTCTCCTTAGGTGGGTTTATTCCTAGGTATTTTATTCTTTTTGTTTCAGTGGTAAATGGGGGTATTTCCTTAATTTAACTTTCAGAGTTTTCATCATTAGTGTATAGGAATGCAAGATATTTCTGTGCATTAATTTTGTATCTGGCTACTTTACCAAATTCATTGATTAGCTCTAGTAGTTTTCTGGTAGCATCTTTAGGATTCTCTATGTATAGTACCATGTCACCTGCAAACAGTGACAGCTCTATTTCTCCTTCTCTGATTTGGATTCCTTTTATTTCTTTTTGTTCTCTGATTGCTATGGCTACAACTTCCAAACAATGTTGAGTAATAGTGGTGAAAGTGGGCAACATTGTCTTGCTCCTGATCTTAGTGGAAAAGGTTTTAGTTTTTCACCAGTGAGGAAGATGTTCGCTGTGGGCTTCTCCTATATGGCCTTTATTATATTGCAGTATTTTCCCTCTATGCCTACTTTCTGGAGAGTTTTTATCATAAATGGGTGTTGAATTTTGTCGAAAGAGTTTTCTGCATCTATTGAGATGTTAAGTGGTTTTTATTCTTCAGTTTGTTAATATGGTGTATCACATTGATTGATTTGTATATATTGAAGAATCCGTGCATTCCTGGGATAAACCCCACTTGATCATGGTGTATTATCCTTTTAATGTGCTGTTGGATTCTGTTTGCTCGTATTTTGTTGAGGATTTTTGCATCTATATTCATCAGTGATATTGGCCTGTAGTTTTCTTTCTTTGTGACATCTTTGTCTGGTTTCGGTATTAGGGTGATGTTGGCCTCATAGAATGAGCTTTGGAGTGTTACTCCCTCTGATATATTTTGGAAGAGTTTGAGAAAGATAGGTGTCAGCTCTTCTCTAACTGTTTGATAGGATTCGCCTGTGAAGCCATCTGGTCCTGGGCTTTTGTCTGTTGGAAGATTTTTAATCACAGTTTCGATTTCAGTGCTTGTGATTGGTGTGTTTATATTTTCTATTTCTTCCTGGTTCAGTCTCAGAAGCTTGTGCTTTTCTAAGAATTTGTCCATTACTTCCAGGTTGTTAATTTTATTGGCATAGAGTTGCTTGTAGTAATCTCTCATGATCCTTTGTATTTCTGCAGTGTCAGTTGTTACTTCTTTTTCATTTCTAATTCCATTGATTTGAGTCTTCTCCCTCTTTTTCTTGATGAGTCTGGCTAATGGTTTATCAATTTCGTTTATCTTCTCAAGGAACAAGGTTCTAGTCTATTGATCTTTGCTATTGTTTCATTCATTTATTTCTGATCTGATGTTTATGATTTCTTTCCTTCTGCTAAAGTTGGGCGTTTTTTGTTCTTCTTCCTCTAATTGCTTTAGGTGTAAGGTTAGGTTTTTTATTTCAGATGTTTCTTGTTTCTTAAGGTAGGATTGCATTCGTATAAACTTCCCTCTTAGAACTGCTTTTGCTGCATCCCATAGGTTTTAGGTCATCGTGTTTTCATTGTCATTTGTTTCTAGGTGTTTTTTGATTTCCTCTTTGATTTCTTCAGTGATCTCTTGGTTATTAAGTAGTATATTGTTTAGCCTCCATGTGTTTGTATTTTTTACAGATTTTTTCCTGTAAATGATATCTAGTCTCATAGCGTTGTGGTCAGAAAAGATACTTGATACGATTTCAATTTTCTTAAATTTACCAAGGCTTAATTTGTGAGCCAAGATATGATCTACCCTGGAGAATGTTCCATGAGTACTTGAGAAAATAGTGTATTCTGTTGTTTTTGGATGGAATGTCCTATAAATATCAATTAAGTTGATCTTGTTTAATGTATCATTAAAACTTGTGTTTTCTTATTTATTTTCATTTTGGATGATCTGTCTATTGGTGAAAGTGGGGTGTTAAAGTCCTCTACTATGAATGTGTTACTGTCGATTTCCCCTTTTATGACTGTTAGTATTTGCCTTATGTATTGAGGTGCTCCTATGTTGGGTGCATAAATATTTACAATTGGTATATCTTATTCTTGGATTGATCCCTTGATCATTATGTAGCATCTATTAGCATCTATTATCTATCTAATAACATCTACACTATTATGTAGTGTCATTCTTTGTCTCTTGTAATAGTCTTTGTTTTAAAGTCTATTTTGTCTGATATGAGAATTGCTACTCCAGCTTTCTTTTGGTTCCATTTGCATGGAATATCTTTTTCCATCCCCTCACTTTCAGTGTGTATGTGCCCCTAAGTCTGAAGTGGGTCTCTTGTAGACAGCATATATATGGGTCTTGTTTTTGCATCCATTCAGCCAGTCTATGTGTTTTTGTTGGAGCATTTAATCCATATACATTTAAGGTAATTATCAATATGTATGTTCTTATTACCATTTTCTTAATTGTTTTGCATTTGTTATTGTCCGTCTTTTCTTTCTCTTGTGTTTTGTGCCTAGAGGAGTTCCTTTAGCATTTGTTGTAAAGCTGCTTCAGTGGTGCTGAACTCTCTCAGCTTTTACTTGTCTGTAAAGGTTTTAATTTCTCCGTCAAATCTGAATGAGATCCTTGCTGGGTAGAGTAATCTTGGTTGTAGGTTTTTCCCTTTCATCACTTTAAATATGTCCTGCCACTCCCTTCTGGCTTGCAGAGTTTCTGCTGAAAGATCAGCTGTTAACCTTATGGGGATTCCCTTGTGTGTTATTTGTTGTTTTTCCCTTGCTGCTTTTAATATTTGTTCTTTGTAGTTAATTTTTGATAGTTTGTTTAATATGTGTCTTGGCATGTTTCTCCTTGGATTTATCCTGTATGGGACTCTCTGCATTTCCTGGACTTGATTAACTATTTCCTTTCCCATATTAGGGAAGTTTTCAACTATAATCTCTTCAAATATTTTCTCAGTCCCTTTTTCTCTTCTTCTTTTGGGACCTCTATAATTCGAATGTTGGTGCGTTTAATGTTGTCCCAGAGGTCTCTGAGACTGTCCTCAATTCTTTTCATTCTTTTTTCTTTATTCTGCTCTGCAGTAGTAATTTCCACTCTTTTATCTTCCAGGTCAGTTATCCGTTCTTCTGCCTCAGTTATTCTGCTATTGATTCCTCTAGAGAATTTGAAATTTCATTTATTTTGTTGTTCATCATTGTTTGTTTGCTCTTTTGTTCTTCTAGATCCTTTTTAAACGTTTCTTGCAGTTTCTCCATTCTATTTCCAAGATTTGGATCACCTTTACTATCATTATTCTGAATTTTTTTTCCGGTTGACTGCCTATTTCCTCTTCATTTGTTTGTTCTGGTGGCTTTTACCTTGCTCCTTCATCTGCTGTGTGTTTCTCTGTCTTCTCATTTTGTTTAAGTTTTTGTGTTCAGGGTCTCCTTTTTGTAAGCTGCAGGTTTGTAGTTCCCGTTGTTTTTGGTGTCTGTCCCCAGTGGCTAAGGTTGGTTCAGTGGGTTGTTTAGGCTCCTGGTGGAGGGGACTAGTGCCTGTGTTTTGGTGGATGAGGCTGGATCTTGTCTTTCTGGTGGGCAGGTCCGTGTCTGGTGGTGTGTTTTGGGGTGTCTGTGACCTTATTATGATTTTAGGCAGCCTCTGTGCTAATGGGTGGAATTTTTGTTCCTGTCTTGCTAGTTGTTTGGCATAGGGTGTCCAGCACTGTAGCTTGCTGGTTGTTGAGTGGAGCTGGGCCTTGGCATTGAGAGGGAGATCTCCTGGAGATTTTCACCATTTGATATTATGTGGAGCTCGGAGGTCTCTTGTGGACCAATGTCCTGAACTCGGCTCTCCCACATTAGAGGCACAGGCCTGATGCCTGGCCAGAGCATCAAGACCTTGTCATCCACATGGCTCAGAATAAAAGGGAGAAAAAGAAAGAAAGAAAAAAAAAAGTTATTACAATAAAATGGAAAAAATAATTATTAAAAATAAAAATTTTTTAAGTAATTAAAATAAGAAAGAAAGAAGAGAGCAACCAAACTAAAAAAACAAATCCAGCCGTGATAACAAGCACTAAAAACTATACTAAAAAAAACAAAAACAAAAGGACAGACAGAACCCAGGTCAAATGTTAAAAGCAAAGCTATACAGACAAAATCACACATAGATGCATACAAATACACACTCACAAAAAGAGAAAAAGGAAAAAAATATATAAACGTTGCTTCGAAAGTCCACCACTTCAATTTGGGATGATTCATTGTCTATTCAGGTTTTCCAGAGATGCAGTGTACATCAAGTTGATTGTGAAGATTTAATCCACTGCTCCTGAGCCTTCTGGGAAAGATTTCCCTTTCTCTTCTTTGTTTGCACAGCTCCTGGGTTTCAGCTTTAGATTTGGTCCTGTCTCTGCGTGTAGGTCGCCTGAGGGCGTCTGTTCTTCACTCAGATAGGACGGGGTTAAAGGAGCAGCTGATTCGGGGGCTCAGGTTCAGTCAGGCTGGGGGGAGGGAGGGTTACGGATGCGGGGTGAGGCTGTGGCGGCAGAGGACAGCATGACATTGCACCAGCTTGAGGTGTGCCATGTGTTCTCCCAGGGAAGTTGTCTCTGGATCACGGGACCTTGGCAGTGGTGGGCTGCACAGGCTCCTGGGAGGGGCGGTGTGGATAGTAACCTGTGCTCACACACAGGCTTTTTGGTGGATGCAGCATCAGCCTTAGTGTCTCATGCCCGTCTCTGGGGTCCGCGCTTTTAGCCGCGGCTTGCGCCCATGTCTGGAGTTCCTTTAAGCAGCGCTCTTAATCCCCTCTCCTCGCGCACCAGGAAACAAAGAGGCAAGAAAAAGTCTCTTGCCTCTTTGGCAGCTCCAGACTTTTTCCCGGAGTCCCTCCCGGCTAGCTGTGGTGCACTAGCACCCTTCAGGCTGTGTCCACGCAGCCAACCCCAGTCCTCTCCCTGGGATCTGACCCAAAGCCCGAGCCTCAGCTCCCAGCCCCCAGCTGTCTCGGCCGGTGAGCAGACAGGCCTCTCAGGCTGGTGAGTGCCGGTTGGCACCGATCCTCTGTGTGAGAATGTCTCAGCTTTGCCCTCTGCACCACTGTTGCTGAGCTCTCCTCCGCGGCTCTGAAGCTTCCCCCACTCCTCCACCCACAGTCTCTGCCCAGGAAGGGGCTTCCTCGTGTGTGGAAACCTTTCCTCCTTCACAGCCCCCTCCCCAAAGTGCAGGTCCCGTTCCTATTCTCTTGTCTCTGTTTTTTCTCTTTTGCCTTACTCAGGTGCGTGGGGGGTTTCTTGCCTTTTGGGAGGTCTGAGGTCTTCTGCCAGCATTCAGTAAGTGTTCTGTAGGAATTGTTCCACATGTAGATGTATTTCTGAAGTATTTGTGGGGAGGAAGGTGATCTCCACATCTTACTCTTCTGCCATCTTGAAGCTCCTCCCATATTCTCCTTTTGAACTGGTGTTGTCATCCTTCTGTTTCTCCATTAATGAGTGAAATAATATATTGTGAAAACTTCGGCACATGTTCCCTATATATTGTGCAAAATTGTATTTTCACACCTTTTACCAACCCACAATGCCTATACTGAACTATGACCTAGTACCGTTTATAAATCTGTCAATCCCTTTGAGAATAGCTTGGTCATATGCTATTATGTGTTTGTTAAGAGCATTAAATTCTTTAATGTACGTTTAAATTATGGCATAATTCTTGTATCTCTGTTTTGGTATTTATTTTTGATATATCAGGAGTTTCAAAAAATGGAAGAGGCCTCACTTGACTTCTGAGAAGTCCTGGTTTATCACCACCTTCTAAAATGTGCTAGAAAAATGTGAGAAAGTCTCTCCTTGTTGCTAAATTGTCAATGGAATTTTAAAGACTTATTGAACATCGAGAAACATTAACACATACCCCTCTTTTCTTCCTGAAATAGGAACTTAAAGATGTCCCAAGGGGAAGGAAACCTTTCCCCCTTTCCCTTTGATTTTTCTTTTTTTTTTAACGTCTCCTTCACAGTCTGGGTACGATTAACACCTGACAACAAAGTCACAGGCCAGAAACATGATCTTCCTCAGAGGAATTCTAGAGAAAATTACTTTTTAAAAATGACCAGTTACAGCCATGGTATTTTGGGAACCTGAAGGTAGAGAACAGAGATTAGAGACTGCCTTCTAGGGCTGCCTGGATAATGTTGATGTGTGTGCTCTTGGAAGGAGCCCCCTGGATCTGTGCAGTGCATCACCTATAGTACAGCAGCTCTGGTTGGGGGGCTCAGGAGAATCACAAATTTAGCATGTCAAAAGCTGAACTCACGATGTGCTCTTTCTCATCTTCCCCATCTTAGTCAAGAGTCAGATTTTCTGATGACAAACCTTGGAGTCAATTTTAAAATATCTTTCTCTTCTGATGGAACCCAACCCAGCCTCACTATTCAACCACCAAAATATCTCTTGAATTCATCCACATATCCCATGTCCATTGCCTCCAGCTAATGTGAGACAACATTATTTCTCCCCTGAATGACTGCCGTAGATTCCTAACTCACATACTCACATGGATCTTTACCTTCCTCCAGTTTTGGTAAATACAAATAAATAACAGTGCATCAGTTCACTGCTCCCTTAGAGTGAAGCCAACCTGTGACACAGGCTACAAGGCCCCTGATGACTTGCGCCCAGGTATCTTTCCAAGCTCATCCTATTCTTCTCCCCTTTATGCTCTCTCCTCCATCTGCACTGGCCTTCCTTCAGTTCTTGACTATGTCAGGCCCCCATACTGCCCCAGGATATTTTTACATGCTGTACCCCTGCTAAGAACACTCTCTTCTCTCCTTGTCCCCTTAGAGGTGACTTCCTGACCCTTAGGTGGGTCAGACCTTATTACAAGTTCTCACCTTATTCCATGTTTCTCTATCAAACCATTTGCCACAAAGGGAATGGTAGCAGCATCTTAATGTTTGAATATTCAGTGTATCATTGATATGTGAAAAAATATATATATATACATATGTATATATTCTTTTCCTTTCTTTCTCTTTTTTGTGTGTTTGTTGCAAAAAGAGTCATTTTGCCCATCTTTGATGCAAGGGTGACTCTTTCTAGGTCTGAGTGAAAATCTACCTCTTTCCCTCTACTCTTTCCATCACATGGAGACCAGGGAATTCTTTCTCAAGACCAAGGGCATTGCACCCTTGAGAAAGGGGAAACATGCTTTCTGTTGAAAATGACTTGAGAGCAGATCTCACAGAGACTCAAACTTCTCCTGATGAGCGAGATTCTGTTAGAAAAGACATAAGGGTTTTGAGCTAAAACATTAAGAGACCAAGGGCAGAACTGATGACACCTCGGGCGGAGGGAGGTTTGTGATAAGAAGGAGAGGCTTCTGTGTCTGAGGACTTCTTGGGAACTCCCCATGGGGGGGCCTGATCCAGATTAGTTCTCTGTGAGTGGATTTGCTGGCAAAGCCCACCAGGCAGCCTTCATGCAAGTGGCAATTCCAAGTTACCTGTACCTAAGCCACTCTCCATCCCCTATGTGAGGAGAGCCCCAGGACATCTGTGAACCCAAGGGGATCTCTGGAAGCCTGATGGGGAATAAGGAAAGGTTATAGACTTCTAGAGAGGCTGAGTGCTCTGGAGCACTCCACGCTGATCTAGACCACATCTTACTGTATCTTCTGGTAACACTACATTTAATATGCACAGGTCTTCCACTTCCACCCCAGTGGAATGCAACTTCCAAGAGTGCTGGGACTGTCTCCTGATCACTGCTTTATACCCATATCTGACAGCAACAAGACAAAATTCTTGTGGAAGTCCTCCCCAGGCAAATGGGGTGATTGGGCCATATAAATGATTCTTATGGTGACTTTAGCCTCAGAAGTACCCCTAAAGTAACAATCTTAGAATCCTAATGTGAACATTAGTAAAAAATGAGGGTGCTCTGGCTGAGTCAGGCATAAGCATTTGGCCCTCAGCATCTCAGTAGACCCCTAACTTCCCTGCTCCTTCCTTGAGGGATCCTCTTCTGGGCTCCTTGGAATATCACCCAAAGGACTGGATCATTTATTAACAAACCTGCTCTTCAGTTGTGCAAAGCTGTCCAGTTACAACATGCTTCCCCATACATTATTCTCACTAAATTAGTGACCTTAAAATGCATCCTGTTTTAAGACTGTCTGAAATTTGTGAGCTAAAAAAATTGTAAGCTATAAGGGTCTTAAGGATATTCTTGATGCCCAAAGCTGGAATTCCTGGTCCCCCAAACAGCTTCCTTAGCACACTGTGATGAGCTGATTTTGGTATTTCAATGAAATAAGGAAAGGTTCTCCATGGCCATGGGCCTGCCTCATACCTGCCAGACAGTCAGAAAAGGTTAACTTAGCCAATTCCCACTTTGGATGGGGAGGTCTGTCTGGCTTCTTTGATTAGCTTTTGCATTAGACACACTGGCCTCATCTTAAATCTCTAGTCCTCTCTTACATCTGAGGAATGAGTGTGGGAGCCTCATTCTGCCAATTCTGTTTTCCATCTGCTCACTTCTCCACCCTGCCTTCATCAAACTGTCTGCCACATGTGTACCCTGCTGTACTCCACCAAGACCTGTCACTACTCTGCTCTCCTCCTCTCCTACTTACTCTTAATCACTGGCTTTCAGACTTAAGGGACTGTCCCCACTGAGTAAAGATGACATTGTTTAGACTGCACTTCCTAACACACTGGGGCCAGATTTTCAGCATAAGGCCAGCCCTTATGACAGACATGCAAATTAGCTTAGATCCAAAGGCTCAAGATCTGTAAGAAAGAAAGGGCGAATAGAGCTATTCACTTGTAGGAAAACACATTTTGTATTGCCAATATGACTCATGGCTCTAGGGTGGGCAATTTGGCCCACATCTTCTCCCCTTAATACAACTGATTGAGAGCAGCGCCTGAACCCTGCTGCTCTAAAATCCATAGATGCTTAGAAAGAGGCCCAGGTTCTCCAAACTGCAGGAGAAACCTGAATCTTCATAGGCAAAGATGGGTATGATTTTAAACTTCAATTTAATATTTGATAGACCCTTGAAAAATAACACCTGTGCTTTTTTATTAAAAAAGCGATTGCGTTGCTCTCTAGCTGTGCTTTGAAAATATTTGTCTGACAACAGATATAATTTGATTGATCTTCATGAAAATAATTTCTATAGGCCCTAATTACTATTATCGAGAATTATGACTTCCGAATTCTCTTAGAGAGGGGAGTACTGTCTCAGTTAACCACCCAGAGCCATTCCCTGCCATGGTCCCTCGCCTCCACTACTCCTGTATTTTCTCCAGATGAATTACCCCGTTACAGCATGGAGAAATTCAAGCTTGCGGCTGCTAAGCTGGGAAGCCGGCAGTTGAACTCACATCTGTCAATTTCCAAAGGATACGTGTTTTGCATTCTCCTAGAATAGATTATCTATAAAACCCTTCCTTCATCAAGATTTTACCCATTTTTATTTTTTCCTTCTCCATTTACTTCAGCGCATCCACCTACTTCCCAGCCCCTACCAATATCACTGCTACATTAAGAGCTTTTTTTTTTTTGTCTCCGTCCATTCTTACTTTGCAATGGCAGAAAGAGCCACAGTGAAAGGAGATCGATTAGAGGATTGGCATGTAAACATGATTGTGTTATTTTTCATCAATTGCACTAGATAACCAAGGATACCATGAGCTTTCCAAACAAGTCCCCTCATCTAAATTTGTTCATCATATAACAATATCCTAATTTCCTAAGGGGAATATTATTCTTTTGGGGACTAATATGCCGTGTTAGGTTTCTTTTACAATAAAACTTCATTAAATTTGCCTCAAGTCACTGGGAAAGTCCCATAAAGCCCATGCACTGGGAAAAATGGAGAGATGATTGTTTTTTTGCATGTGTAGGGGGGCATCTATAAAGAAATAATGTGTTAAGCAAGTAATAGTCCAAACCAGGGACATGTTTGACCTGCTTTAAGGAACAAATATTTGAAGAACCATGGTATTTGCATTATTTATGTTAACAACTTCTTCTAAAATACCTATCATTCATATAAAATGCACAAAATATTGGCATATCTTGAATTACATATACAGCTTTCCTTTACATCTACTCTCTCATTTTTAAAAAAATTAACCTTTTTTTTTTTTTTTTTGTGGTACAAGGGCCTCTACTGTTGTGGCCTCTCCCGTTGCGGAGCACAGGCTCCGGACGCGCAGGCCCAGCGGCCATGGCCCACGGGCCTAGCCATTCCGCGGCATGTGGGATCCTCCCGGACCGGGGCACGAACCCGTGTCCCATGAATAGGCAGGCGAACTCTCAACTACTGCGCCACCAGGGAAGCCCTTTAACCATTTTTTTATTGAAGTATAATTAATTTTTTTAACATCTTTATTGGAGTGTAATTGCTTTACAATGGTAGGTTAGTTTCTGCTTTATAACAAAGTGAATCAGTTATACATATACATATGTTCCCATATCTCTTCCCTCTTGCATCTCCCTCCCTCACACCCTCCCTATCCCACCCCTCTAGGTGGTCACAAACCACCGAGCTGATCACCTTCTGCTATGCAGCTTCTTCCCACTAGCTATCTATTTTACATTTGGTAGTGTATATATGTCCATGCCACTCTCTCACATTTTCACAGCTTACCCTTCCCATATCCTCAAGTCCGTTCTCTAGTAGGTCTGTGTCTTTATTCCCCTCTTACCCCTAGGTTCTTCATGACCATTTTTTTTTTCTTAGATTCCATATATATGTGTTAGCATACGGTATTGGTTTTTTTCTTTCTGACTTACTTCAATCCGTATGACAGTCTCTAGGTCCATCCACCTCACTACAAATAACTCACTTTCGTTTCATTTTATGGCTGAGTAATATTCCATTGTATATATGTGCCACATCTTCTTTATCCATTCTTCTGTTGATGGACACGTAGATTGCTTCCATGTCCTGACTATTGTAAATAGAGCTGCAATGAACATTGTGGTACATGACTCTTTTTGAATTATGGTTTTCTCAAGGTATATGCCCAGTAGTGGGATTGCTGAGTTGTATGGTAGTTCTATTTTTAGTTTTTTAAGGAACCTCCATACTGTTCTCCATAGTGGCTGTATCAATTTGCATTCCCACCAACAGTGCAAGAGGGTTCCCTTTTCTCCACACCCTCTCCAGCATTTACTGTTTCTAGATTTTTTGATGATGGCCATTCTGATTGGTGGGAGATGATATCTCATTGTAGTTTTCATTTGCATTTCTCTAATGATTAATGATGTTGAGCACTCTTTCATGTGTTTGTTGGGAATCTGTATATCTTCTTTGAAGAAATGTCTATTTAGGTCTTCTGCCTATTTTTGGATTGGGTTGTTTTTGTTTTTGTTATTAAACTGCATGAGCTGCTTGTAAATTTTGGATATTAATCTTTTGTCAGTTGCTTCATTTGCAAATATCTTCTCCCATTCTGAGAGTTGTCTTTTCTTCTTGTTTATCGTTTCCTTTGCTGTGCAAAACTTTTAAGTTTCATTAGGTCCCATTTGTTTATTTCTGTTTTTCTTTCCATTTCTCTAGGAGGTGGGTCAAAAAGGATCTTGCTGTGATTTATGTCATAGAGTGTTCTGCCTATGTTTTCCTCTAAGAGTTTGATAGTGTCTGGCCTTACATTTAGGTCTTCAATCCATTTTGAGCTTATTTTTGTGTATGGTGTTAGGGAGTGTTCTAATTTCATACTTTTATATGTAGCTGTCCAGTTTTCCCAGCACCACTTATTGAAGAGGCTGTCTTTTCTCCATTGTATATTCTTGCCTCCTTTATCAAAGATAAGGTGTGCATATGTGCATGGGTTTATCTCTGGGCTTTCTATGCTGTTCCATTGATTTATATTTCTGGTATTGTGCCAGTACCATACTGTCTTGATTACTGTAGCTTTGTAGTATAGTCTGAAGTCAGGGACCCTGATTCCTCCAGCTCTGTTTTTCATTCTCAAGATTGCTTTGGCTCTTCAGGGTCTTTTGTGTTTCCATACAAGTTGTGAAATTTTTTGTTCTAGTTCTGTGAAAAAATGCCAATGGTAGTTTGATAGGCATTGCATTGAATCGGTAGATTGCTTTGGGTAGTAGAGTCATTTTCACAATGTTGATTCTTCCAATCCAAGAACATGGTATATCTCTTCATCTATTTGTATCATCTTTAATTTCTTTCATCAGTGTCTTATAATTTTCTGCATACAGGTCTTTTGTCTTCGTAGGTAGGTTTATTCCTAGATATTTCATTCTTTTTGTTGCAATGGTAAATGGGAGTCTTTTCTCAATTTCACTTTCAGATTTTTCATCATTAGTGTATAGGAATGCCAGAGATTTCTGTGCATTAATTTTGCATCCTGCTACTTTACCAAATTCATTGATTAGCTCTAGTAGTTTTCTGGTAGCATGTTTAGGATTCTCTATGTATAGTATCATGCCATCTGTAAACAGTAACAGCTTTACATATTCTTTTCCGATTTAGATTCCTTTTATTTCTTTTTCCTTCTCTGATTGCTGTGGCTAAAACTTCTAAAACTATGTTGAATAAGAGTGGTGAGAGTGGGCAACCTTGTATGGTTCCTGATCTTAGGGGAAATGGTTTCAGTTTTTCACCACTGAGGACTATGTTGACTGTGGGCTTGTCATATATGGCCTTTATTATGTTGAGGAAAGTTCCCTCTATGCCTACCTTCTGCAGGGTTTTTATCATAAATGGGTGTTGAATTTTATCGAAAGCTTTCCCTGCATCTACTGAGATGATCATATGGTTTTTCCCCTTCAATTTGTTAATATGGAGTATCACGTTGATTGATTTGCATATATTGAAGAATCCTTGCATTCCTCGAATAAACCCCATTAGATCATGGTGTATGATCCTTTTAATGTCCTGTTGGATTCTGTTTGCTCGTATTTTGTTGAGGATATTTGCATCTATGTTCATCAGTGATATTGGCCTGTAGTTTTCTTTCTTTGTGACATCTTTGTCTGGTTTTGATATCAGGGTGATGGTGGCCTCATAGAATGAGTTTGGGAGTGTTCCTCCCTCTCCTATATTTTTGAAGAGTTTGAGAAGGATAAGTGTTACCTCGCCTCTAAATGTTTGATAGAATTCACCTGTGAAGTTATCTGGTCCTGGGCTTTTGTTTGTTGGAAGATTTTTGTTCGTTTGTTTGTTTGCGGTACATGGGCCTCTCCCGTTGCGGAGCACAGGCTCCGGACGGGCAGGACCAGTGGCCATGGCTCACGGGCCCAGCTGCTCTGTGTCACGTGGGTTCCTCCTGGACTGGGCCATGAACCCGTGTCCCCTGCATTGGCAGGTGGACTCCCAACCACTGCGCCACCAGGGAATCCCTGTTGGAAGATTTTTAATCACAGTTCCATTTTCAGTGCTTGTGATTGGTCTGTTCATATTTTCTATTTCTTCCTGGTTCAGTCTCGGCAGGTTGTGCATTTCTAAGAATTTGTCCATTTCTTCCAGGTTGTCCACTTTATTGGCATGGAGTTGCTTGTAGTAATCTCTCATAATCCTTTGTATTTCTGCAGTGTCATTTGTTACTTCTCCTTTTTCATTTCTAATTCTACTGATTTGAGTCTTCTCCCTTTTTTTCTTGATGAGTCTGGCTAATGTTTTGTCAATTTTGTTTATCTTCTTAAAGAACCAGCTTTTAATTTTATTGATCTTTGCTATTGTTTTCTTCATTTCTTTTTCATTTATTTCTGATCTGATTTTTATGATTTCTTTCCTTCTGCTAACTTTGCGGTTTTTTGTTCTTCTTTCTCTAATTGCTTTAGGTACAAGTTTAGGTTGTTTATTTGAGATATTTCCTGTTGCTTAAGGTAGGATTGTATTGCTATAAAGTTCCCTCTTAGAACTGTTGTTGCTGCATCCCATAGGTTTTGGGTCATCGTGTTTTCATTGTCATTTGTTTCTAGGTATTTTTTGATTTCCTCTTTGATTTCTTCTGTGACCTCTTGTTTATTAAGTATTATAGCGTTTAGCCTCCATATGTTTGTATTTTTTACAGATGTTTTCCTGTAATTGATATCTAGTCTCATAGCGTTGTGGCTGGAAAAGATACTTGATACGATTTCAATTATCTTAAATTTACCACGGCTTGATTTGTGAGCCAAGATATGATCTATCCTGGAGAATGTTCCATGAGCACTTGAGAAAAATATGTATTCTGTTGTTTTGGGATGCAATGTCCTATAAATATCACATAAATCCATCTTGTTTAATGTATCATTTAAAGCTTGTGTTTCCTTTTATTTTCAATTTGGATGATCTGTCCATTGGTGAAAGTGGGCTGTTAAAGTCCCCTACTATGATTGTTTTACTGTCGATTTCCCCTTTTATGGCTGTTAGCATTTGCCTTATGTATTGAGGTTCTCCTATGTTTGTGCATAAATATTTACAATTGTTATATCTTCTTCGTGGATCAATCCCTTGATTGTTATGTAACGTCCTTCTTTGTCTCTTGTAATAGTCTTTATTTTAAAGTCTATTTTGTCTGATATGAGTATTGCTACTCCAGCTTTCTTTTGATTTCCATTTGCATGGAATAACTTTTTCCATCCCCTCACTTTCAGTCTTTATGTGTCACTATGTCTGAAGTGGGTCTCTTGTAGACAGCATATATACGGGTCTTGTTTTTGTATCCATTCAGCCAGTCTGTGTCTTTTGGTTGGAGCATTTAATCCATTTACATTTAAGGTAATTATCGATATGTATGTTCCTATTACCATTTTCTTAATTGTTTTCAGTTTGTTATTATAGGTCTTTTGCTTCTCTTGTGTTTCTTGCCTAGAGAAGTTCCTTTAGCATTTGTTGTAAAGCTGCTTCAGTGGTGCTGAACTCTCTCAGCTTTCGCTTGTCTGTAAAGGTTTTAATTTCTCCATCAAATCTGAATGAGATCCTTGCTGAGTAAAGTAATATTGGTTGTAGGTTTTTCTCCTTCATCACTTTAAATATGTCCTGCCACTCCCTTCTGGCTTGCAGAGTTTCTGCTGAAAAATCAGCTGTTAATTTTATGGGGATTCCCTTGTGTGTTATTTTTCCCTTGTTGCTTTTAATATGTTTTCTTTGTACTTAATTTTTGATAGTTTGATTAGTATGTGTTTGGGCATGTTTCTCCTTGGATTTATCCTGTATGGTACTCGCTGTGCTTCCTGGACTTGATTAACTATTTCCTTTCGCATATTAGGGAAGTTTTCAACTATAATCACTTCAAATATTTTCTCCTTCCCTTTCTTTTCCTCTTCTTCTTCTGGGACCCCTACAATTGGAATGTTGGTGCATTGAATGTTGTCCCAGAGGTCTCTCAGACTTTCCTCAGTTCTTTTCAGTTTTTTAGATTTATTCTGCTCTGCAGTAGTTATTTCCACTATTTTATCTTCGAGGTCACTTATCCGTTCTTCTGCCTCAGTTATTCTGCTATTGATCCCTTTTAGAGTATTTTTAATTTCATTTATTGTGTTGTTCATCATTGCTTGTTTCCTCTTTAGTTCTTCTAGGTCCTTGTTAAATGTTTCTTGCATTTTGTCTATTCTATTTCCAAGATTTTGGTTCATCTTTACTATCATTATTCTGAATTCTTTTTCAGGTAGACTGCCTATTTCCTCTTCATTGTTTTAGGTCTGGTGGGTTTTTACCTTGCTCCTTCATCTGCTGTGTGTTTTTTTGTCTTCTCATTTTGCTTATCTTACTGTGTTTGGGGTCTCTTTTTCACAGGCTGAAGGTTCGTAGTTCCCGTTGTTTTTGGTGTCTGTCCCCAGTGGCTAAGGTTGGTTCAGTGGGTTTTGTAGGCTTCCTGGTGGAGGGGACCAGTGCCTGTGTTCTGGTGGATGAGGCTGGAATTTGTCTTTCTGGTGGGCAGGTCCACATCCGGTGGTGTGTTTTGGGGTGTCTGTGGACTTATGATTTTAGGCAGCCTCTCTGCTAATGGGTGGGGTTGTGTTCCTGTCTTGCTAGTTGTTTGGCATAGGGTGTCCAGCACTGTAGCTTGCTGATCGTTGAGTGAAGCTGGGTCTTGGTGTTGAGATGGAGATTTCTGGGAGATTTTCGCTGTTTGATATTACATGGAGCTGGGAGGTCTATTGTGGACCAGTGTCCTGAAGTTGGCTCTCCCACCTCAGAGGCACAGAACTGACTCTTGGCTGGTGCACCAAGAGCCTTTCATCCACTCGGCTCAGAATAAAAGGGAGTAAAAATAGAAAGAAAGAAAGAGGAAAAAATAAAGTAGGATAAAATAAAGTAAAGTTATTAAAATAAGAAATAATTATTATGGAAAAAATTTAAAAAGTAAAAAAAAAAACCAAAACAAAACAGAATCCTAGGACAAATGGTGAAAGCAAAGCTATACAGACAAAATCTCACACAGAAGCATACACATACACGTTAACAAAAAGAGGAAAAGGGGAAAAAATAATATATCTTGCTCCCAAAATCCACCTCCTCAATTTGGGTTGATTTGTTATCTATTCAGGTATTCCACAGTTGCAGGGTACATCACGTTGATTGTTGAGCTTTAATCCGCTGCTTCTGAGGCTGCTGGGAGAGATTTCCCTTTCTCTTCTTTGTTCGTACATCTCCCGGGATTCAGCTTTGGATTTGGCCCCACCTCTGCGTGTAGGCCGCCTGAAGGCGTCTGTTCTTCGCTCAGGCAGGACGGGGTTAAAGGAGGAGCTGATTCAGGGGCTCTGGCTCACTCAGGCCGGGGAGAGGGAGGGGTACGGATGCGGGTCGAGCCTGCGGCAGCAGAGACCAGCGGGACGTTGCAGCAGCCTGATGCGCGCCATGCGTTCTCCCGGGGAACTTGTCCCTGGATCACGGGACCCTGGCAGCGGCGGGCTGGACAGGCTCCCGGGAGGGAGGTGTGGATAGTGACCTGTGCTTGTTCACAGGCTTCTTGGTGGCGGCAGCAGCAGCCTTAGCATCTCACGCCCATCTCTGGGGTCCGCGCTTTTAGCTGCAGCTCGTGCCAGTCTCTGGAGCTCCTTTAAGCAGCGCTCTTAATCTCCGCTCCTTACGCACCAGGAAACAAAGAGGCAAGAAAAAGTCTCTTGCCTCTTCGGCAGCTACAGACTTCTTCCTGGACTCCCTCCCGCCTAGCTGTGGCGCACTAGCCCCCTTCAGGCTGTGTTCACGCAGCCAACCCCAGTCATCTCTCTGCACTCCAACCGAAGCCCCCGCCCACCCCAGCGGGTGAGCAGACAAGCCTCTTGGGCTGGTGAGTGCTGGTCAGCACCGATCCTCTGTGCGGGAATCTCTCCGCTTTGCCTTCCGCACCGCGGTGGCTGCGCTCTCCTCTGTAGCTCTGAAGCTTCCCCCCTCCACCACCTGCAGTCTCCGCCTGCAAAGGGGCTTCCTAGTGTGTGGAAACCTTTCCTCCTTCACGGCTCCCTCCCACTGGTGCAGGTCCCATCCCTTTTTTTTTTTTTTCCCGGTACGCGGGCCTCTCACTGTTGCAGCCTCTCCCGTTGCGGAGCACAGGCTCCGGACGCACAGGCTCAGCGGCCATGGCTCACGGGCCCAGCCGCTTCGCGGCACATGGGGTCCTCCCGGACTGGGGCACGAACCCGTGTCCCCTGCATCGGCAGGTGGACTCTCAACCACTGCGCTACCAGGGAAGCCCCCTATTCTTTTGTCTGTGTTTTTTCTTTTGCCCTACCCAGGTACGTTGGGAGTTTCTTGCCTTTTGGGAGGTTTGAGGTCTTCTGCCAGTGTTCAGTAGGTGTTCTATAGGAGCAGTTCCACGTGTAGATGTATTTCTGATGTATCTGTGGGGAGGAAGGTGATCTCCGCTTCTTACTCTGCCGCCATCTTCTCCAGACTCCGAAGTATAATTAATTTATAATGCTTTGTTAGTTTCAGGAGTATGGCAAAAATATTTTTTATATATGTGTATATATACTATTTTTCAGATTCTTTTCCATTACAGGTTATTACAAGATATTGATTGTAATTCCCTGTGGTATACAGTAGGTCATTGTTGTTTATCTGTTTTATATATAGTAGTGTGTATCAATTAATCCCAAACTCCTAAGTTACCTCTCATTTTTACATAAATAAATGTATCTCTAAGGAAAACTTCATATCATCAGATAGGTGGGAAATAAGACTAAGTCCATAAATAAAAGCTACCAGTAAATATTAATTCAAAGGAAAAGAACAAATTATCAACTTCTGTCTAGATATTGCCTACTGAAGGCTCCCTGCCTGTCACTTATTTTCTCTCTCTCTCTCTCTCTCTCTCTCTCTCTTTCTCTCTCTTTTCCAATGGAGATTGGCAAGTGTTAAAAAGTGATGATCAAATCATAGTCCTGCATTGAGTCTTTCTCCTTTGGGGAATCAGAATGTATGAAGTGACTTGCAAATGAAATAATTTTTGCTATCCAATTTTATATTAGTTAATACATTATTCCTTTATAACCCCCAATAATATTTTATACCATGAGTGGTATGTGTCCGTCACCCATGAGGGAAATGACTCTCACTCATTTATTCACTCAAAATCTCTCTATAAGGAGTATCATCGTCTTCTTGTAAATATTTTATATCTAGTGAATTTCCCAACTTAAATGTAACAAAACTTCATTCCTTTAAAATACTGCATAATTCAGATTCTTACTACTTTGCAGTGACCCTCTGAGACTTCTCCTCACCTTCTAATCAGACCATATTCATTCTGTGTTTCCATATAAGCAACGTGAATTCACTGGGATGATTGCAATAATCACCAAAATCTTGAGCGATTTCCGCCTGCTGGCAGCCTCTCTCATTCACCTTAAAGGAACCCAGGACCCCTCCTACAAGTGACGTCAGATTTCCTTTGCACCACCTGCTGCAAATGATGAATGGGAGGGGGACTAGTTCAACGCTCCTCCTACCCATCCTCCTTCCAAGATGGTGTCTGGTGAGGTTATCTCTAGGGGATCTGACTGATTAAAGGAAAATGGGCCGTAGTGGCCCATCCAGAAATCTGATGGGATGGAGTAACCACTTGAGCTAAAGCTGACCCGTAGGGTGGCCCATCCAAGTGCTGTCCTCCACTGGGCTCTGGGAGAGGAGCTTTGTCCCACTTATTACTACACACAAGCTTGGTCTCTGCTCAAGTCCTTGCTCAAAGGGAAGCTCCACAAGGACAGGGATTTTGGTCTGTTTGGCTCATTTCTGCCTCCATGGCACCTTCTAAGAGCTGTATCAGGCACATAATTGGTGCAAGAGGATCATTTCTTGAATAAACGCAGGAATGTAATTGTTTCCTCTTGTCCTGCTGACTCTGAACTATATTGTTACCACTGAGGCCCCGACCTTGGTGGCCTCTCTGCCCACTCCCAGGTGTGTGTCAGGACTCAGGCCTCTCAGAATCTCCTGTCACCTTGGGGGACGAAACAGAATTTTCCATCTTCCTGCAAACTCGGGCCCAGAAACATGTACAAAAAAGGATGCTGGAGAGTGTATTCTCTGAGTCCCATCTGTAGCTCAGAGAAAAACTCAAAAGAGCAAAGTGATGATGCTGCATTGATAAGAAATAACACAGCACCCCTTGCTTAAAAATTTAGGAAAAGTTTTCTCTCTTGCCAAAGACTACTGTCTTTCTGTAGGTTCAGAGATCCTATTTTTTTTTTTTCTCAAAAGCCTTTTTTTCAAAAGCCTCTGAGAAACTGCTTAAACAGCTCTTGGAGAACATCCTGTCTGCCTGGACTCAAGAGCTCTTTCTCTGCACCTTCTTTGCGTGACTCACCTGTGGTGCATCTGAAGCTTCTGATGACGGCCCTGCTGACACATATGTTCAGTTTCCTGCCTACAGGAAGGAAAAGGGAAGAGGATCAAATGTAATCAGAAAGAGCAGTGTAACTACTGTATATAAAATAGATAACCAACAAGGATAACCCTGTGTACAGCACAGGGAACTATAGCCAATATTTTGTAATAACCTATAAGGGAAAAGAATCTGAAAAAAAATATGTACATATTTGTATAACTGAATCACTTTGCTGTACACCTGAAACTACCACAACATTGTAAATCAGCTATACTTCAATTAAATAAATAAATAAAAATAAAAAAGAGCAGTGTAAAACCTTTGTCCCAGGACCTGGAAATCTAGATTGTCATCCCATCCCTGCCACCACCATCCGCCGGCTCACCCTTAGGCAAATCACTTCACTCCTCAGGGCCTAAAGTTTCTTTAGAATGGAGAGATGGGGCTAGTGCCGTAGGATTCCTTCAGCTTTTACATGATAAGATCCTGTTAGACATGCATTTTTATTTTTTAAGATATATGAATAGAACACACATCTAACACCTTTGTGCCCACCTCCTTTCTGAAACACCAAAAATCACCAATACGCCTCTGTGTCAAATTCCCTTGCACTGTCTTCTCTGATTTCAATCCCCTTCCCCCACCTCAGAGGGAATGCTATTCTGAATATAGTGTTTATTATTCCTTGCATTTCTTTATACTTTATATACATTTATGCTCCTAAGCAATCTATGATACTATTACGCATCTTTTCAGCTCGACGTATGTAAATGTAGTCTAGTCTCTGTGTATTAATTTTCTTAGTTGTAAAATATCGTCTTAAGAATGTACAGAATATTTGTATTGATTCTCCAGCTGCTCAGCATTTAGGTTGTTTTCCGTTGTTTGCTATTACAAACAACCATGTTTTGGTATGTGTAACCTTGTATACGCTTCTTAGGGTGTATACCTAGGTGTGGGATTGCTGGTCTCAAGGGGCGTGCATGTTCAACTTCAGTAAACTACTTTTCCAAATTGTTCTCTAAAGTAGTTGTGTCCATTTGCATCCCCACCAGCAGGATATTAGAGTATGTGAATCTGGAAAGTGAGGCCCTGCTATGGTTTCTCCTGGTAAGGCAATGTGATCTCCCCTTCATAGGAGGTGAAGCATTTTGTCTAGTTTAGAGGTGACAGTGATGGGAAGTGGAAAAGAATTAGCATGATTCATGTATTCCACAAACATTCTTGAGCATCTACTACATACCTGAGAAGTGCTGGGGATCAAGGGAGTCCCGTTCTCGTGGAGCTAACCACGCATGCATTTATTAAATATCTCTTTTGTGCAGGGAGTTTATGCCCCATTTTTTTCATTTAATTGTTGCCATAGCCATTTGAAGTAGACATTGCCAAGCCCATTTTCCAAATGAAGGAACTGAGGCACAGAAAAAGCACATAGCTAAGAGATGGAGATGGATCAGAACCCTGATGTGACTGCAAATGTCCCGTCCATTCGCCTATTTGCTCCATCCCTGCTTGTTGTCTGAATGCATCTGCACAGGCAGAGAAAGCCCGTCCGTGTGCTTGGCTCACGCTGGGATCCAGGGTGGATGAACTGCAAAGCAGAGTGCCTACCTTTCAGACTCAGATGCCTGGAAATCCCTGAGAAGGAAACTGGTCTCTCAAGTTCTCATATCTGAAAATATTTATCAACTCTTGGGAACAGTTCTTATGTCTTCTCCCCTGCTTTCTTTCTGTATCTTTTGGGAGAACTCAAGTTTGAGTATGGATGCCTGGGTTATGGTCTCTGAGAAACAATAGACACTCGTATCCCACAGAGATATGAAACTGTGCAGGTGCTGAATGATATCGAGTTCTAAAGAGCTGCAGTGTTAAGGGGTTTTTGTTGTTGTTGTTGTTTTTTCCCCACAACATCTTGAAAGTATTTTCTCTGTGTCAACTACATATTCTAATCCTAAAAGAGAGACCTTGATATTTGGAATACACAATGTGCCTTTTTCCCTCAGCAAGATGTACAATTAATTCCTTATGTTCTCGAATAAAATGGTGGAGCAGAGAGTGTCTCCAGGATCCCCAGAGATTCCAGGCACACAATAAGAATGTTTATCTTTTCATTTTCAGAAGCAATCACTGCACACCTCTGCCTGCAGGAGAATGAATAGCTGGGATTTCTTTCAATTGTTTTCCCAGAGAGAGAGTAAATGAAGTCATCAAGCCATCTGGTTGACCTTCAGTAGTCATTTACTAAATTCATTTATCATATCTATGTAATAACAAGAAAAGAGCTAGCCACAGGAATAAGAATCGTGGGAAAAGTTTAAGCGTTAAAAGGTTAAAATTTATAAAAGGAGGAAATGGAAAAAGGGAATATAGCTTCCTCATACCTCACGCTTGCCTCAGTCTGCTTGTGTTTACCCATCTCTCCTGCAGTCCTGGCTCTTATTTTGACTCCTCATGGTGACAGGTGGTTTTCATACCTCCCCACTCTGGGGGAAGGGGGAGAGAGGGAATCAAATTCCCGGAGAGTTCCCTCTCTCTCTAAAATCAGAGGCTGTGTATCTGCCCTGAATCATAGCATTTTAGACAGCCTGGAATTCAAAATACTGCCAGGCTCCTAAAACTCTATCCCGCCCTCTCAACTCCCCATCATGGAGACCTAACTGGTTAATTAAAACCAAATATCTTCCTCAAATTAGAGCAGACACACAAAACCAATGCAAGAGTTCATGGGAACTGGGGCAAATTTTTGCAATAGAAGTGAGCTAGAGTAAAATGACTCCTTCCCAATATCTCCCCATTTCCTCTGAAGATATACATGCAGTGTCCATATCTTCAAAGGACACCTTATCTGTAGGCTATCAGGTAAGAAGTGACCTGTCATCAACTGGTGCCGCAGTAACTTTGGATGTGAATATGCATGCAGGAGGGACACCTCAGAGTCTACATTCTGTCTACCATCATCTGGCTGCAGCAGATTCAGGGAACAAATTCCAACTCCCCACCTGCTGTTGGGGGGCCACCTTAATTGTCTTATCCCTTTGGGTTGTCTTAGAGGATGCTTTTGTTTGTTTGTTTTTGCAGTACGCAGGTCTCACTGTTGTGGTCTTTCCCATTGCGGAGCACAGGCTCCGGACGTGCAGGCTCAGCGGCCATGGCTCACGGGTCTAGCCGCTCCACAGCATGTGGGATCTTCCCGGACCAGGGCACGAACCCGTGTCCCCTGCATTGGCAGGCGGACTCTCAACCACTGCGCCACCAGGGAAGCCCTTAGAGGATGCTTTTAAAACAGATTTTAAGAATCCTAATCGAGCTGTTAATTTTGATCTTAGGCTTCCTTTCCTGAATGGCCCTTAGCATATGGAATTTGGGTGGGAACTTTTTACGTTTGATTACTACACATATTAAGTTTTATAGCTGCCCAAATTTCTCCTTTCCTTAGAGTGTGGGAAGAGAGGGCAATGGGAAGAAATTAGGACTGTAGTTGGGGTAGACATTTTAAGGCACAAAGCTTCTCTGGGCCATTCAAAACATAGAAGAGACTATCTAATTTACCTCTACACAAGGCTGACCCTAGTTCTGCATTTTTGCAGGATAATAGGGTTTTTTTTTCCCCAGATGCCCAGAATTTGTCAAGTAAGAGTTGCACGTATTTTTTCATACTGTATCTGATTTCTACATATAAAGGAAAAAGAAAGAAAATTAATTAATTAATTACTCTGATGGATAGATTGTGATATATTGCCCAAGTGCCCCTTTAATTAATTAATTACTCTGATGGATAGATTGTGATATATTGCCCAAGTGCCCCTTTAATTAATTAATTACTCTGATGGATAGATTGTGATATATTGCCCAAGTGCCCCTTTAATGAAAGATTTTTTGCCCCAGCTTCTGGGTGTGCTTTCAGCAGATAGCCTTCGATAGTACTTTCAGGTCTCCTTCACCTGGAGAGAGCCCAAGTGCCCAGAGTTGCACCTCTTTCTGTGGAACACAGCATGCTCCTGGGGCAAAATAGTTGGCTGGCTAACAAGGGTACTGATCAATTTGTACCATTACCACATCAAGGATGGATGATAAGAAGTGACATACCATTACATTTGCCATAATCTTTTGGTTAAAAGCACATCACAGGTCCTGCCCACGTTACAGGATAAGAATATAGGAGCACCCTAGCATCTTTCTCCCACATTGGGTGATCTAAAAGGTTGCCAGCTTAAAGTACCCAAAACAGGAAAGGGCTCTGTGGAAGGTCCACAGTGCAGTGCAAACAGCACGGCTCTTTGGGCCATAGGTCCTGAGATACCCTATGGTATTAGAGGAAAAGTGCTGGGAAGAAAGGCCACGTGGAGTTTATTAATACTTTGGGTGTCATAGTTTCATGTAACACAATAAATAATAGTACTTTATTACTGTGATATCTTGATTGATCATGTGATTTTTCTGACTCACTTTTCTACAAATTCATCAAAACTTAGCGACCTCCTTTTCAATGATATAACTGAAAGCAATATCAGTTGCTCTTGGAAAGTGTAAGAGCAAAAATAATTTTTAATTTTTAGAAGGATCTTTCTGCTGATACAACCATTACTGGAGCTGGTAAGAGTATATTACAGTCTGTGATAACATTGGGACAAATTTCTGATAAATTATTTCAAAATGAGATTTCAGGACTTCTAGAGCATGGTTCTAAATCCTTTTCTAAAAAGATTTAACTCTTTATACAAATCATTTTTGTTGAAGTCTGAGTTCAATTTTAAACATAAATTTATACAATGACATTTTAATGCTTCCTCTGAAATTTCATGGAGTTTGTGCAAGAAACTAAAAGTGGCTTTGTGATCTGTATACCATTCAAAATGTCTGTTATGTCTGTTATCTATCGCTGGCTCTTCAATGGCAAGAAAACATTGATTTTCAGATTGCCTTTCTTGTTAGCAACCGGTTCATTGGAAAGTTTATATGAAACTACAGCTCTTTTCCATTGGAAGCAACAATTTGAAATTTGATTTCTATTTCTAGATATATGGATCTTTGCTTTCTAATCTTGCAACAGATTTCAAAACCAGAGAAGAATTCTAGCAATTCCCTGATATGCATTATGTCCTTGTTTATGCTTTCTAAATGGTTCTGGTTCCAATATAGATATGTGTGTATGGAAGTAGAGGGCAGTTCCCCCACATATCCAAGCAATTCTCAGACACCAGCTGGGTGTCCCACAATTCAACTCAATTCTGACACTATCTATCCAAAAACAGTGTCAGATTCCACAGGTTAAGGGTTCAGTTCTACAAGACTGCTCCCCCTCCTCTTGACACACACACACACACACACACACACACACACACACACACACACTTCAGATGCCAAGTCCAGGTCATCACCTGTGCTTCTGACCCACTGGCTAGAGATCAGAGGTTCCAATGACCCCCTCCTTGGTTTTGGTTAATTTGCTAGAGCAGCTCATCTAACTCAGAGAAACCTTTTACTTACTGGATCACTGGTTTATTATAAAAGGATGTAACTCAGGAACAGTCAGATGGAAGAGATGCATAGGTCTAGGTATGGGGAAAGGGCACTGAGCTTCCATGCCCTCTCCCGATAAGCCACTCTCCCAAAATCTCCAGGTGGTCACCAACCAAGAAGCTCTCCAAACCCCACCCTTTGGGGGATTTTGGAGACTTCATTACATAGGCATGATTAATTAAACCATTGGCCATTAACGATTGATTCAACTTCTAGCCCCTCTCTCCTCCAGGGAGGTCAGGAGAGACTGACAGTTTCAACTTTCTCATCATAGGATTGGTTCTCCTGGCAACTGGCTGCTTTCCAAAAGTCACCTGTTTAACATAACAAAAGACACCTTTGTAGCTCTCAGCACTTAGGAAATCCCAAGGGTTTTAGGAGCTCTGTGCCAGAAATGGGAATGAAGACCAAATAGGTATTTCTTATTATAATTCACAGTCCACACTTTCCTTTTGTAATAATTCACTGAAATGTTTGCTGGCTGAGCCCAGGTAGTTCCTATCTTGGTCCTCAGGCTGAAGAGTTAATATTGGTGCAGATGCCACAGGCACAGGCTCCAGGGATGGATGGGAAGGCTGGCCTCTCACCACAGGTCCCAGCATTAAACTCATGAGGTTTCTCCCCTTTCTCCCAGGGCAGTGGCTGCCACCACTGCTGCTTCTGTTGCTGCTGCTACCATCCCAGTCCAGAATACCTCTGGGGTCTTCAGGGCCCTGACCTGCCCCAAGTATGCTTGTGTGCACCAGGTAGCCAGGCCAACTGCTGGGCATGCATGCTGAACACTGCCCGCTGTGCCTGTGGATCTGAGCCCAGGTGTGTGTGCGCTGTTCCCTGGTTATCTCCCCTGCGCACACCCATGCCCTCTTGTTCCATTGGACTTCACCAACAAGGCATAAGTTCAAAGATAAAACCATTACAAATTTCAAGATGGTATCCACAGAGCGTTAAACCAAGCATGCAGCCCCTTAGGAGAGTGGAGTCCTGTGCGACTACACTGGTTACATGACCATGTCCTGCTGGCAGAACTTGCTCAAAAAATGAGTGTCACTGGATGTCTTCCATGCTGCTGGCTGCAAAAGTGTCATAGGAGCAAGCAGGGGAGAACACACAGAACCAAGAAAAGAAGTGCCTTCTCTTTTCCACGTCCCACCAGGGTCCCTCTGGTGCTCTCTAACAAAGCTTAATGCCATGCCAGATGGCAATGAGAAGATCGGGTCCAGCTCCAGCATCACAATGCAAGACAGAGAATGGATTTAGAGGAAAAAAGAATTGACCTAAGTCACTTTGGAAAAGAGCGGAGTTTGAAAGGCTAAAGGCAAAAAGAACTGCACGTAAGCACTGAGTTCTAGTTGATAGTTTGGTTTCATGAGGGTTTGGGTTAACAATTCTGAAACCATTATGCATGTATACTTGGGTTGAGCATTTAAGTAGACGGTGGGAGCCAGGCTGGAGTGGGAGATTATGAATAAACAAGGGAATGAGGCTAGAATGCTCCATGTGGTAATAGATTAGAGTTGGAGACATCAGTATCAACCCATGATTGGCTCAATATAGATTTACCTGGTTACATATAGAAATATTTATACATACGAATGTATACACTGGTAGTATGCAACAAGTATACCTAGAACCCAGATCTTGGTTTCTAATACTGTTCTCCAATAAAAGGAACCGGGGCTAATTGAAGAAATGGCTTATACTAGGACTGAGGCAGGAAATATACAAAATGAGCCTGGAGTATCCATGGTGCCAAAAAATAAGAAAATGCTAAAAAACAAAAACAAAACAGAAAAATACACGGTAATGGGAAATCCCACAGTAAAGCAAAGGAATCCAGATGCCAACTAAAAGAGTTCCAAATGGCCAGAGCTGCAATGATTTGAGCAATAAAATAAATAATGGAGCATTGAATTATGGCTCAAAGTATAAACTAAATGTCTATGAGTCCATAGTGATATAAATAAATGATTAAATAAATTAATAAGTGGGAGAAAATAGACAAATCTTCCATGCCAAAGAATTCTGAATAATTAATGTGGCTTCTCCTCCACCTTCACGGTGACAACATGGAAAAAGAAAAAAAAAAAGAGTAACTTTACAATGGAGACCCTGACAAACATCACCACAAGCCAGATGACCAGAGTTAGCATGAACACTGACAGGTCATACTAATAGCATGTACTCTCCAGTGATGTGATCAGAATGGCCCACAGTTCTGTGACCTTCCTGCCCAAAGCACATTACTCCATGATAAAAACCTCAGACAAATCCCAACTGAGGAACATTCTATACGATAACTGACCTCAAAACTGTCAAAATCAACAAACACAAAGAATATCCAAGAAACTGTCATAACCAAGAGACGCCTAAGGAGATTTGACTACTAAAAGTAAAATGGATTCCAAGATGGGATCCTGGGACAAAGAAAAGAACATTGGGGAAATCTGAATGAAGAACGGACTTTAGTTAATAATAACGTATCATCAATATTGTTTCCTTAATTGTGACAAATGTACTATACAAATGCAGGATGTTAGTAATAGGGAGAACTGGGTGAGGGATATATAGGAATTCTCTGTACTCTCTTCACAATTTTTCTGTAAAACTAAAACTCCTCTAAAAAAAACTTTATTTTAAAAAGAATAGATTTGAAGCTGAGAGACTGAAACTTGATAAGCGCACAACATGTTAAGTCCTGCAGAGAGTATTCACCCCTGAAAGAGGCACTCATCTACCAAATAGGCAAAATGCTTTGGTCCACGAACTTCAGCCAGGCTCTGCCATCAGCCATCACGGAAAAGGTACAAAGGTGCATGCATGAAATGGATGCAGGGGCCAGGGCTGAAGGCCCCACATGGGTTACCAGCATGTACTCCAACATACCAAGGCTGATCTAGCTGTGTCCATTGCTGAATGTCCAACCTGCCTGTTACGGGGGCCAGTGATGAACCTTGATATTGGCACCATCTCTCAACAAGGCAAAATGACCACTTGGTGTCAAGTGGTCAAGTCAACTACACTGGACCTCTTTCACATTCCCAATGCTTCCTTTTCTTCTTGTCCACAAGTATTCATCCCAAGGGCACTCGTTAATAAACATCTTACATGCTGATCTCCAGCCAGGCAGCTGCATCCCTAGGAACCTAACCTGTGACAAGTGTCCACTCAGTGTCAAGATCTATGCTGGGTGACTTACATTTGTCATCTCCACTATTCGTCACAACACCCTGTGAGATGTTTTGAATGGTGGCTACCTTTAAGAGTTTGGGCAGGGAGCCTCAGAGGTTAATGAACTTGCCCAGGGTTCTATCACTATTAGGTCAAGAGCCACTCCAAAGGCCACATCTGGGACGTCTACCAGGGTAACTACACCTATTGTAAGAAAAAAGAAAAGGACACTAATGATCATTTCCTCCCACAGACCAGACATTTTGCTAGACCCTTGTACCTACACAACACTCAATTTCACAGCAACCCAATTAAAGTAGAGTGTTGTCCCCATTGTAAACATCGATAAAGCCAAGGTTAAGGGACTTTCACTAGATAAGAGGCAAAGTTGGTTGTGGAACCCAAGCCAGTCTGGTTCTAAAGGTGGCACATTCTTCTCTAGGTCAGGCTGCTTACTCTAAGACGGAGAGCCACCCAGAGAGAGCACGAGAGACTGGAAACCCTGAAACACGTATTTACCTAGAACCATCCCAAACTATGCAGTATTCATTGGCTTATCGACCATAAAGAAGTGTATCTTCTTTCTCAGACCGAGCTTTAGAAATTTTTCCAAAGGGATCTCCCACCAGCCTTCTAAACCCTGTGGTTACCTATAATAAGGTACTTACATAATTTTTGATCCAAAGCATGATACTTGAGAGTATCAGGGGACAATAGGAGAAAAACAGATGGTCATGGGAAAACAGAAAGGAATGCTCCCCCTACTACTGGGGAAAAAAAAATGTTCTATGTTTCTTACGTGTCATTCTTAGTTCATACTTATTGTCTCAAATCAAATCACACTATAAGTTGAGTTTTAGGAGAGAGTGCTTCAGAGTGACTCACTGAATGGCCCTGCCTTTCATGCATTGTTTTCCCCTGCAAATTCAACCACAATCCTGGCCTCTTAATCACACAGCCACTCGAGTTCCATTCTGATATAAACACTGTGCATTTCCGACTTGTGGAATTGTTTTCCTTTAATTAAGTGAAGGGGGGAGGTGTAGTTATTTTCAATTCTCGGCACAAATTACTACCCAGTAGAAACAGAAGCATGTATTGTAGGTAGTACTTCTTCTATTTATTGTGCCGTCTATTGATGTGTGTTGGACTTGTTCTATTTTAGGAGGCACTGCCATGGTAACTGGGCTCCTGACAAAGGCCTGTGTCAGAGCCGAACTTGAACATGCAGAACTTCAGATAAGTGGTGAAATAGAGAATCAACCTCAGCTGGCTCAAAACTAACAATTTGGAGGACTGTGTTTTGCTCCTAGGTGTTTTTATCCATAAAGTTGGGAAGTTCTGAGAGGCAGATCATGGGATTTACTGGACATCCCACTGGTCCTGAGTGAAAGGGTGGAAGAAAGACTATTTTCACAGTCTCTTAGCCCCCCCATCACTACTTGTGGCTCTGCCTTTGGGTCAGGCTCACAGCTTTAGGCAGAAAGTACAAGCTGGTGTTCAGCCTTCAGAGAGCCAGGGTGGCTTTAGAGGATTGGCCTTGACTCCAGAGCCCTGAGATGTGGCCCTGGCTCTGCCCTTAACTAGCTTAGGGGCTTCCCCAAACTAGGATTTTTGTTCCCACCTATGCACTTGGATGCCCTTGGAAGACTCGGGAGCTCTAATGTCAGGCTCCTCCTGAATCTGGTGCAGGGGGAGATGGGGAGGAATTTGCCTGATTCTCCCTTCTCTGTAGAACCAGAATATTTCAGTGTTCCTGCGGGGAGTGGGCACCTAAACCATGCTGACTTCCTACAGCCCAGGTCTGTAGGGACTAAGGACACCCAGAGGAAGTCCACATGAACAAAACTCCTTTCCCTGGAGGATTTTCCTTTGGATTTTGCATAGAAATAGCAGTCTTGTCACTTTCACACAATTTCTCACTCCTGAGAGACACTGAAAAGTACAAGCAGTGACCAGGTCCAGATCTTCCTTCCCCATCTCTCCCCCATACTCCTTCCTTTTCTTAGAACCCCTCAGCCTATCAGCTCAGGCTCTGTTTAGCTCCTGAGTCAGACCCAGGAGTAGAAAGGAGCTCATGTGCCTAGGGTTGGCTACGGGCCACTCCCTAGAACTCGTCCTGGGGTTCAAAGCTAGTGTGAGAATTGTCTTTCTTCTTCTTTTCCACTAGTTTTAGTCACTGCTCATGGTTTCATGAGCTAAATTATTCAGGCTTGAGTTCAATCTAGAAGCACGATCACCATGTTTCAGGAGCCTGCTCAGAAGGACTGAAAGTAGATGCCTGACAAGTCTTTCTCTGGGAAGCCATAGGTCCCAGAGGGAGGGCTAATGGAAAGGGTACCATCTGTGCAAATTTCCTGACCCCAGGGAGAGCGAATCAGGACACAGATGGGCAAAGGAGGGAAAGTGGAAGGGTTTCCCTGTTTATTAGAGAAACAGCCTCTTACTTGGCTGACATAAAATTTGTAAGATTATCTAGGAATCCCAGCTTCTCACATTAACCATCATTTCCTACTCCAGCATTTGAGAGGTGGTTGTACACTTAGCACTGAAAGGCAGGCTTAGGGCCCCATCCTGTTCTTTCACTCAGCGCTCCTGCAACAAAGCACTCGGTGTCCCACCTCCTGATCCTTGGTGACCCCTGCCCCCCAAAGCATCTCAGTCCTTGGCGCTCCCATTGGCCCTCCCTTATCCCCAAGCTTTAACCAGAAGGCTGGACCCTCTCGAGGGTTTCCATGATTGAGAGACCCTTGGGCCAGAACTAACAGATGTGCGCCTGGATTTAGAGCAGACCCAGCTCTCCTCGACTATCTCACCCTTTGAGTTTTCTTTTACTGATAATGGAAATGCCACATTGCTCTCGATCCTACCTCTATTTCTCTTCCCCCAAACATTCCTCTCCCATAAACAACAGAAACGACTGTTTTCCACTCCACAGTCTTCTCTCTTGGGATCCTGGGTATTTCCAGTTAGGGGAGTCAGCTATCATGCTAGCTCCCACCTTCATCCCTCATTTAATCAATTCTTCCTCCAGTTTGTCAAATGTTTCCTTTGCTATGGGGGAGGGTGGAGCAGAGTTGGGGATCCTGGAAGCATTGGGACAACAAGTGTGGAAATCCTTTTAGATTAAAGAACAAACTAACAGGGATTCCCTGGTGGCACAGTGGTTGAGAATCTGCCTGCTAATGCAGGGGACGTGGGTTTGAGCCCTGGTCTGGGAGGATCCCACATGCCACGGTGCAACTAGGCCCGTGAGCCACAACTACTGAGCCTGCGCGTCTGGAGCCTGTGCTCCACCACGAGAGGCCGCGATAGTGAGAGGCCCATGCACTGCGATGAAGAGTGGCCCCGCTTGCCACAACTAGAGAAAGCCCTCGCACAGAAATGAAGACCCAACACAGCAAAAATAAATAAATAAATAAATAAAAAGCAAACTAACTAAGATGTCCAGTGATGGTAATCTTTTGACTTTTCCTACAGGGCAGAGTTCACAGTTTGGGGGAAAGACAAAGAGAAAGGAGTACTGATTATCCACATCTGGGGTGAATGTGTGTAAAGGTGAGAGAGGGCAGGGAGGAAGTAGGGAACTGGAGAAGTTCCTAATAAACCATAGGAAGAAGACCAAGCTAGGGCTTTGTAGTTTTAGGGGTTACAGAACACGTCCAGCCTGTTATGGCTTGAGATGTTAATTATAGGACCTGTGGATATCAGCAGAGATCTTTTAAAAGAATAATTTAAGTGCCTAAAATCCCCCCAAGAATACAGAACCCGTTTTAGAAATGGCCTTCAAAGACAACAAAAGCCAAATACGCAAATGCCTTCTACGCAGGGTGGTGCTGGGCAACCAGATCGCTTTCCAGCCTCCCCCCAAACACTGTTGCTAGGAAACCGAAGGGCTATACTTCCATCATCTCCATACTTGCTGGGAGATTGAGTAATTGGTCTCTGGATGTGCGTGTGCTGCTTCCCAAAATATCTCTTTAAAAAGACGTGAGAAGGATGCGGAGCCAGTCGGTAGGATGGTGGAGGGCGGACTGTGTCCTCAGAGGGCAGCGGGTTCCCAAAGTCAGGACTGAAGCGGAGTGGGGGGAGGGGAGGACCCACGTTGGGGATAGAAATGGGGAGCTGTTTACAGGTTTCCCAGATTCTTTCCTATCATCAGCTTTCTTATTTAGGACTGATCTCCTAAGCGGAATCTGGAAATTGGTAGAGACAGCTAAAATCTGGAGAGTAATGTGGTTTGCTTTTCATTCTTACTATTGACACAGCAAGGCTAGGAGAAAGATTTTATTTTGTAGATACTTAAAATATAAATGAACAACCTTTATAGTGCTTGATTATAGTTGTTGAACCTCGTTTGTGGGGCAGGGGGCGGGGGGTGGGGAGTAAGAAATAGGCATGCTGTGGACACACACCCATGCATACATGCACACGGGCCACTGTGATGAAAATGCCTGCTTCACCTGCAGGGAGCCAAAGAAATAGAACATTAGGCCCACGGCTGAGGGTCTCTGGAGGTTAGGAAACCCAGTGATGAGATTTAGCACTGCTCCTAACAGCTACATGACCGTCTGTGACCCTTCTGTGCCTCAGTTTCCTTATCTGTAACCCGACAGGGTTGAGCTAGTCCATCCCCAAAGTACACTCCAAACCTCCACCTTTATTGGCGTCTACATCTAGTCCCACCTTCTCCCCAGAGCCAGGGGACAATGTCATATCATTTCTTTGTGGAGGTTTTCAATTCTTTCCTATTAATTATCTGATTGATTTCTGCATTTTTTATTTTTTCCAATATCGATTCAAATTACTTGTTGCTGGAAGTCCTGAAGAGTAGATTTGCAAGTGAAGTAACTTACTTTTAAATTTTATTATTTTCCGTTTTGTGACACTTTTCATACAATACATAATGTGTTCAAAAATCCACTTTTAATAGTATTACTTTTTTTTTTTAACCAAAGGCAGAGGATGGAAGGAGGCAGGGGGTTCAGGATATATTGACATTATATCCTGATCTTATAAATAAGAACTAAGAATCTGGGGAGTTTTCCTTAAACTCACTGGCTGTATGATTAAGTGTTCTAAAATTCTATCCAGAATTAGGAAACTCACTTTCTAGTTCTGACTCTATCTTCAGCTTCTGGAACCATGACCAGACCCTTCTCTGTAAAATGAGGAAAAAGCCCGTGCTCCAATCCTCATAGGAATGTTAGGAAACAAAATGCCATAATATATGTAAATGCACTTTGGAACGTAGAAAGGGTGCACAGAATGTTCTGCATTCTTTTCACTGTGTGCCTGGGAAATTTATTCATTTATTCAGCAGGCATTTTCTGAGATGCTGCTGCCACCAGGCCCTTGTTAGGTATTGATTCACATGGCATATACCCATGGTCAATGTCTTCCATCGTCTGTCCTGACCCACAGTTCTGGGGAGAGGGACCCTCGATTACTACAGATAACTGAATTCTCAACAACTGCACCGTCTGAGTACTAGACCTTCCCCCAGGCTGAACCTCTGCCCAGTATGAAAAATGCTCTTAAATCACTCCCACGAGTGTCTGTCTTACTGTGTTCTCGAACACTCCCAGTGACACAAACCTCAGACACTTTATTTCCTGTGTTAATGAGTGCCAGTGCCTAATCATTGTACAAGCAGATGTTCCTCAGCAAAAACAAATAAAATTAAGCCTGTCTTTAGGTTAGCAAACACCTCCCACCCTGGGCTGAGCGGGCAATTAAGCAATGCTTTTCACCTTTTTTTCTCATCAGAGACGACAAAGCTCTCTGTCCCCTGGAACACCCAAGCCCCCTCATTTTCCTTGTTTTTGAAAGCATCCTGGAGGTTTTGGATGGACCTCGGATATAAGGGCTGTGAGGACCATTAGTTGTCTTGACATCACTGATAACTTATTTTATCAGTGGAGAGGAGGAGACAAACCTTACTTTTAATCTTTCTGATCCCATTAAAAGTTAATTCCTCCTTGTGCCAAGAATGAGCTGAAGCCTGGAGGACAAGGGAGGGAAAATGGGACTTGTGGGCTGCACATTAGCTTTACCAGGCAGAGCTGGGTTCCTTCTTTTGTCCTGGGTATTTGGCAAACGTTCCAGAGGTTTCTGTAGGAGGATGGACATGGGAGGAAGAGCACAAGGAGGTTGTAAAGGGATGCCAAGTAATAATGAATAAGAGTTATTCTGTGTACTCTCAGGAGCTCTGAGCCCATGGGAGGCAGATGTTGTTTCAGCACCAAGAAGCGCTTGCTAAGGAAGCTTTGTAAAACGCAAAATGGTCTGGTGGTGGGGGGAGGCTGGGGGCGGGGGGGTGGGGAGGAGGTCTTCAAATAAATTCCCTTTCACTAGGAATGGACTCCCTGGCAAGGGTGTCCACAGGATTGCCCTCTGTGGCCCCTCCAGCCCTGTGAATCTGTGATGCTATAGGAGCTCCAGGAGAACCATTCTGATCTATAATCAGCCCTCTACCCTAAAGCCAGAAAGGCCACTGATGGTCTCCAGAAAGTTTTGTCCCCAAACTAAGAAAGCACTGAGTAACTTTGCAAAGTGCTGTTTAAAGTCCACTCTAGAAAAGTCCCCAGGTCCAGCTGAATTGAACAAAAATAACTGTCATCCTAGAGATGCCACAATTCTTTTTATGCTTTTTCGTTTGGCCTCATTGCCTGATTTCCAGCAAGCATGGAAGGAGGTCCTCTCTGAGGGACCCTTAATCTCTTACTTCTGAAGATATGGATTCTATTTGAAAGGGAAATGGCTTAGCTGTCCAACTGAAAATAAAAGCCTAGCCATTTTTATTTTCACTCATGGTAGCCTTGCCTCTTCTGGAGGCTTGTCTGGAGTCCCCAAACGAAGTCAAGAAGGAAAATCACTCTCCTTTCACGTGGGAACATTTGAAGTCATTTACACGAATAGCTAACTTTATGGTTTCAAAACATGGATTAGCTCACCTGAAGCTGGAGAAAAAGCCCATATTAGTTTATAAATAAGATAAATTATCATTTATATTTCAATAGTTCTAAGGCTTAGGAAGGTTAAAATGACTTGCCTAGGGTCACACCATCTATTTCTAAGCATCAGTCTACTGTAACTACCTGCCTAGATTCCTGACCTCTTATCTCAAGCTCCTTAACATTTGTTCATTCAGTCATTCATTCATTGCTCTGTTCACTCATCTGAAAATGATTGAGCACCACCTATGTGTCAAGAGTCATCCTAGACAGTGAACCAGACACACTGAAATCTCTGCCTGTGTAAAATTTACATTCTAATTGTAGGAAATGGCCAACAAACATTTTAATAAATAAAAATAATAATATTGTCACACAAACAAGGGTAAGTGGCCAAATACTGCATATAACACCCCTGCGGGAGTGTCATGATTTGGGGGAAGACTCTTGGGATCAGAAACAGTAGCTTGTAGCTGTGTTCCCAGTTGCCCATCACTCTCTGCGATTGCACACGGCAATCCCGTAGGACTGAATTTAGGCTCCAGAAGAGGGATCCTGACCCTGGGGCTGTGGGACTTTTAAGTTGCATGATTAAGAGGTACCGGCCCCTCCCCTGTAGTGATCTCGTGCCAGCATTTAATAGCAATGTGGCAGAACTCGAACTCCAATGTATCCAGCCAGCTCGGTTTTCATGGTCACAGGCTGGGTCCAAGACTTGTGGTTGCTCTGCTTGTTACAGCAAGTTAGCTGCAGGCTGCTCTTCATCAGAATCCATGGTTGGAGAACTACCATGTTCTTCTGCCATAATGGGGAGTTGGAGCCCCAATCTTTCAGTTGATCAGGACCGATTGATTGATTGCTTTCGATACTGGGCCATAATGGGTTTTCACGGAGCTTGGCAGAAAACTTAATTTCTGAGAGAACTTGTAGCTCACTACTTAACTCCTTGGAAACTGATGATTTGCTTTTTAAATCTATCTAGCACTCCATCTAGCATTCTTGAAAGTTCTAGGCCCTTTTCGGTCTGGCCCATGCTCTGCTGAGTCAAGGCCTAGGGCTAGCACCAGGTGTTTCTATTTGGATGGTTGAAACTCTGGGGCCGAATTGTCATCCTCAAGAACAATAATTCTCTACCTTAGCTACACATTAGAAACATCCAGAGGATTTGCACACACACACACACACACACACACACACACACTCTCTCTCTCTCTCTCTCTCTCTCACAAGCCAGCCTATGTCTTGTCCAACGCAGACGAATAGAAACACGGTGAGGCTTTGGCGTCTACATTTTTCAAAGTTCTCTAAGTGATTCTGATCCACAACAAGAACTGCTCTTGCCAGAAAACTAGGACTGTGTGAAGAGAATCCTCATCTAAATGCAGGAAGAAAGCGTTGAGATTTCCAGGGAAGATGGAAGACGGAACAAGCACACAAGGCTTCCATCTTGTTCACACACACATGCTTGGTGAAATATAACAAAATCTCCAGAAGCCAGAGGAAACTAAAAGCCAAATTAAGGCCTCGTGACTCATCTTGAGAGCAGACAGCCATCATACCTAGTGGATCGAGTGCGAGGGGTTGGTGGCCCTTGCAGGGAGGCTGCAGTGTGTCAGAGGACATCTGTCCTAGAGGCGAGGCTCTTAGCTCTGGCACCAGAGCCACTGGACTGTGATGGACAGTAAATGCGAAACCCTATCGTATTTCCTGGGTATCAATGAACCTTGAGATCCAAAGGATACCCTAGGAAGGGGAGTCACACCCAGTAATTGCTGAGATTGGTTTTGCCCCTGCAGGATGTGGACTTGAGTCAAATATGGCCTGATTTAAAGGAAATGAAGAAAGCGGCATTTCCCACGCATAGGCTGGTATCTACAAATCCATACGTACCTGCTACAGGAGAAGAGGCTGTAGTTGTCCATAGGGAGGTTGTTATAGCATCTGTGTGACTTTAAAATCAGTGTATACAATGGGATGTATATGTACAAATATAGCCTATACACTAGAAGTGATTAGATATCATGACGTATCTAGTGAGACACGGATGTACTATAGATGACATACGCACTGCCCATGTGAGAAGTGACTTTAGTAGTTAATTGGTATTTAAAATAATGTTATCCATGTCACATGGTTTGCTAATCAGGATAAGGGACATAGATTTTTGTATGTATGTGAAGTGACTGATCCCAAAGATTGAATATTTATTAGAATTATTGTACAAGTGTCATCATTCCTGCATGAAGGAGGCAGAAGAATCCGGCAATGCCCAGCTCTCTAATGCCAGGAATGCAGCTCTCAGTGACCAGAGCTCCCTGGGTCTTCCGTTGTCCCTCCCTGTCACCTGAACAGAGGCCAGGCTGGTCCTGGCATCAGTACATCTTTGCATCTGTGACTTCCATGCAAGGTCAGGCAAGGGAAGTTTCTGGGCCTACATGGCAGGCTTGTAATAAATCATTGCTTGTTGGATGAATTTGGTCTGAACCTGGCAATCCTTGTGAAGCACCACCTGTAGATGGCAGGTGGGGTGGGATGTTTAGCTCTCATACAGCTCTAACCACGGGAGCCTAATGAAGATCCTGACTTTCGGGAAACACAGATTCGCAGAGAGAGAGTCTCACATCACTGAAAGCCTCAGAACCCGCTGCTAAGCAGCAGGCTCCCCCTCCCCGAGGCTGATGAGTGGTGGGAAGAGGGAAAAGGAGTAATGGGTCTAGGAAAGCACCAAAGACCTTGCCAGATTTGGGGCCAAATTCTTACCTCATCCCTAGTGACCGAAATCCCTACACTCCAGGTTTAACTTCCTGGAAACTCTCTAGCCTCCTGGAACCTTGAATCTTGGCATTAGATCCCACTGATAAGCCCATTCCTACAGGGCTGGGATGTTGAATTGTTTTTACCAGTCTCTGAGGGGCCTGGAGCCCAGACTCTCAACACCATGCCACGTGGTGAGCCCAAACCCCAGCTGCAGGCTTCTGTGGGCCAGCCAGGTGCCTGCATTTCTGCCTATTGCCTGGAGTGGAAACCCCTGAGTTCCTCCCTTGTTTTCAGGATTCAATGACTACCTTTCTGGCAAGTAGTAAACACTACATTTGCTGGTCAATTTCTTTTGACCTAACTTTTTGGCAAGTTCCTTAACTCTCAGTGCCTCAGTTTTCTCATCTGTAAACTGCGGATAATAATAGTACCTACCTCCCAGTGTTGACGTAAGAGCTGGGTGAGTTAACATACTGTAGAGGTTTAAATGGCGGCCTTCAAAAAGATATGTCCACGTAGTAATCCCTGGAACCTGGGAACGTGACCTGATAAGGCAAAAGAGTGAGGGAGAGCTTTTCCTGGATTATCCCCGGTGGGCCTTAAATGCAACCACACGTATACTTCCAAGCCACACACACAGAGGAGAGGACACAGGAAGAAGAGGAGAAGGCAATGTGGTCGCCGAGGCAGAGATCGGAGTGATGCGGCCACAAGCCAAGGAACATCTAGAGCCCCCAGAGCCTGGAACAGGTAAAGAACAGATTCTCCCTGAGGGTCTCCAGAGGGAGTGCAGCCCCGCCGACACTTCACTTTCAGACCTCTGGCCTTCAGAACTGTGAGAGAACACATTTCTGTTGTTTTAAGCCACTCAGTGTGTGGTAATTTGTTACAGCAAGAACACAACATACATAACACCCTGGCATGCAGTAAGCATTTGTTCTATTAGTCAATTTGTTCTAAAGGTAAGGATGCCTGTTTGAATGAGGTTGTTAATCACAATACCTCAGAAGTGTTGTTCCTAGCCAAGCAATTAGGCATCCTCAAGAGTGAACTAAAAACGTGTATCTGAGGGAGAAAATGAGACAGGGTCTACAGAACAGCAGGCAGGGCTCTGGAAAACTTGACTTCAGGTTTGGAATTTAACTGATTACTGATTACAAACATACAAATAATAAGAATATAAAAACGTTGTCTGGTAGAGGTGTAGATCTTTAATAATCCAAATAATCCACTGGCCAAGGCATCAGTGGTTTAACTTTTGTTCTTTAATCCTGTTTCTTTGAGTGGGATACACACTTCAATCCCACAGCAACAATTACATGTTCGTACTTGGATTTTTAGACGAGTTGTTTTCCCCCCTTACACAGCTTTGAATTCCCCAAGTCTCTGCTGAGTTTAACTGGGTTGTATTTTTTTGCGGTACGCGGGCCTCTCACTGTTGTGGCCTCTCCCGTTGCGGAGCACAGGCTCCGGACGCGCAGGCTCAGCAGCCATGGCTCATGGGCCCAGCCGCTCCGCGGCATGTGGGATCTTCCCGGACCGGGACACGAACCCGTGTCCCCTGCATCGGCAGGTGGACTCTCAACCACTGCGCCACCAGGGAAGCCCTGGGTTGTATTTTTTTAACTCAAGGAAAATATACCTGAGCCAGTAAGAGGGGTTTTCACGGGCAAAGTTCCTGAGGAGTTGGATTTGAGGACAGTCTGCTGGCAAACTCTACATTCCTGAAGCCTCCATCAGGTATGCTGCCCAGAAGCCTTCTGTGCCTCTCAGAGGAGATGGAGGGGAAACGGTCATACAGTGGGAAACACGACTGTGACTCTGAGAAATACAAATGTGGGTGGGCTGCTCTGATGGCCAGGAAGAGACAGGCTGCCGGATCCCTGTGAAACCACCCTTCTTTTGTCCTCCTTCACCTTTTAGGAAACACTGGTTAACAGAGAGACCGAGAGGATGTGGCATTTTCTATTTGGCTACCTCTGCTCCTGGGTCATTATGATTCTCAAAGCTGCCCCAACCCTAGGCCACGATTCACAACATTTCTTTTATGGTAGGTTTCTTAGGTCTGATCTGTTAGAAATCCTGGTGATTCTGTCTGCTCACCCTGTGCTGTCTCACATGGTAGTCATGAGCCCCGTGTGGCTATTTAAAGTAAACTAATTGAAATTAAATCACATTTAAAATTCAGCTCTTAGTCTCACTGGCCGCAGGTTAAGTGCCTACTGGCCATATTGGACAGTGCAGATAAAACATTTCTATCATTGTAGAAAGTTCTACTGGGCAGTGATGTTCTAGTTATCCAAGATAGAAGGTGAAAACGTCAGGTTATGGAGGGCTCAGCCAGGGAACTTGTACTCTCGTTGCTTTAACTGCTGAACACGGCAGTCACCTGCAGTGACCTTACATACATACGTACAGACAGACAAAAGAGCACACCATGCCTTGTGAAAATTCTAGTAATCATCATGTCACTTTTAGTGTCTCTTTTAGAGGATGTTATTTATTTTAAGACATCATTTTTATTAGTACACGAGACTTTCCATGTCAGGTTGAGAGAAGCTGGTCACATGATTTACAAACAAAACTTTTTTTTTTTTTTTAAACACTGATATTCTGGTGTCACTTTGAAATCAGCCAAGATGCAGTGGGTCTTAATAAAGCAATGGACCTCCAAACAGATTGCAAAACAAGAACCGGTAACTATCAGCACAGAGACGTCACATTAAAAGGAAAATAAAGCAAATGAAAAGGGAGTTTCAAATACCAGGTCACGATGAAAGGGGCAATATATCTTCAGAGAGGTATTGAAATGTGTGTGTGGATACGGCCCGGATATATACAAACATCTCTCCATGTACAGAAGCAAATGCAGAGACTGTCCACACCTCTAGGCAGATTTGTTAGTGATGGATAATGATTAATGAACGCAGGGAGCAATATTTCACCATAATTTGGTCATTTATCAGGGGATTATATATTCAAAATCCACATTTAATTCAAAGACCTTGTATTTAAACATTTCCAGTGTTTTTTTTTTTTTTTTTTTACATTTTTAAAGCAATAGGAAGATATACAACTTGCAAAATGTAGGCCTTTACATTTCATTTTCTCCAAATTTTTTTTCCAGTTCAAACCTGTGGCAATTAGCAGCTTTAGTTATGCTTGCTCCAGCATGTTGGACATTCGGCCAACCTTCACTCAGGATCATTTTCATTAATGTACAGACCAAAGAAATAAAACAAACACAGACCTGGCCTAGAATGCATAGACTAAAAAAAATGACATCCCATGTTTTCCCATTGTGTCTCCTGAGACGTATGTTAAGATGGCAAAAGAGTTGCTTGGTTGCTCTTGTGAAATTCACAGTGTTTTGCCTGCAACACATATACATATATATATATATATATTTTTTGCTTCGCTTTGTGTCTGTGATGAATGGAGCAAAGAAATATATATATAAATAAATAAATACTTAAATAAAGGTAAAAGAAAAAAAAGGAAATAAATACAAAAATTAAGGATATTCGAGAACCTTTGACTTATAGCAGCAGTGATTCATTCCAGCCCTGACAAACGAGAAAATACCCCTTCATATGCTGTCATATTTTGCTACAAATCCCTTCCACCGCAAATTCTTTAGAATAGCATTTGCTGTCTCAACCTCGGAGTCTCAGCATCCCACCATTACGAATTGTGAGGAAACTGCTTTAACTGCTCACTTAGCCACCTGAGTAGGTGGGTCACCGGCCATCCCCCTACTGGGATTTTCTGTAGCAGTGATATAGGGCCAAACCGAAGCTCCACACTGGAAACAAAAGTCCTCAAATGGGAAAAAAAAGAAAAGAAAGAGCAAGGGAATTGAGACTATGTGTGTCTGCAGTCATTTATTTAATTAGATACACAATTTAAAGCTATTGGCATTATAGAAGGTCCAATTTACAAAAGGGTAAGTTTAAAAAAAAGAAGTCTATTCCTGACTTCTATCCCCTGACAACAGGGGATCCTGTTGTCATGGCTCTTTGCAAAGGCCAGCATTTTACACTGCTGCCTCTTGCATTCCGCTAGGATGTGGGAATTCCTAAGAGTCACTCGCCTCGCCGTGGAGTCTTGGATTCTCACCTTTGGCCTTCAAGACACTGGGCTCCCAACAGTCCAGTTCTCTTCTGGAATGCTTGGACTCTGAACACAAGTGTAAAGGGGTCACAGTGGGACAGGTGAGCGTAACACAAATAAATGTGCAAAAGGATTTAAAAAAAAATCAGTTTTCCTTTTCTGGACCTTTACATAAGGAGATATATTTCCGGCTGCATTTTCCTTTGCAGGGAGCCAGAGGAAGGACTCAACGTAGTGGGATGGTTTTGATTTAGTTGTTGTGTGATAATGTGTTTGGGAAGCACATTATCTTAAATATGTCTTCCACCCATGCAGTATTGCAGAGAGTCGAAAAGTGTGATGGGGTCCTACCCACATGGAGAAAGGAAGCATGAACAGCAACATGACTTTAAAAAAGTTTTGGTTATTTAGCAGATTTTAAGCAAATTATTCAAACTGCACCCTACTTATAATTATCTCTATTACTGTGTGCCTATAAATTTATACATAAGCTCACAAACACACTACGCATGTGTGTTTGTCTATGTATAAATCTAGTATTTATAACACACATATAAATACATGGAAATACCACAGGGAGCGCCGATGTGAACATACAATATGAATTCTGATATAGTCTTTTATAGCATAGTTCAAAATGTCTTCTAAATAAGCCTGATTATGACACTGGTTCATTGTACAAGGATTTCGCTGAAGCTATGAGCATGATTATATGTCATGAGATCTCAGCTGCTTGCATCTCACATATTTCATTTTGCTCTTCTAACTTCATATCCTGCTTCATGAATTGGTTAGCGTGCTTTCTCTCCTGGACTGCTTGTGTATATATTAAGGTCTCTAGTGGACCAAATCATGAACATCAGAGTCAGAGTACCTAGATTAAGTCCCAGAGGTGCCTGGAGAGTACTAGCATGCCATTTAACTTCTCCAACTCTCAATTTCCTCACCGTTAAAAAGTGGGAATAATTTGCCAACATATGTGAAAAGTGTTTGGGAAACTATTAAACAATGTATAAATGGAAGCAACTGTCAGGATGAGTTCAGGCTAGAGAATTAGGTTTGTCACCACTCCTGTCGTAGTATTTAATGAATTTGATGGCAGGCCCTATTCTGTGATCTTTACACTGCAGAATGAGGATGCCCTTTTTCTAAATATTACAAGAGCATGAGAAGAGGGGATTGTGGAGGAACAGGGATGGAGACTTGAAGATAGTCTGTGGTTCCTTCGGTCACTTTAAAAGCAATCTGGGATTCTTTCAATGCGAGACGTCTCTGTCATCAGTACATACTCTTGAGACAACAGAGGGAAAAAATGAATAATAATCAGCAATATAAATAACTATAAAACTTTGCACTTGCATAGAACCTTTCATTTCAAGACCTTGCGGGACTTGTCAGAAGGTAAAGAGACATTTTTTTTTCTTCTTTTTTCCTTCAGAGGAAAACACAACACTGGAAGGGGAAGGGAATGCTCCCATCCTCTCATCTGCTTTAAACAAATCCTTGCTCTAAAACAGCACAGCCCTCCTTGAATGTGACCCCTTAGAGTATTACCTCCTTTGCTCTCTGTTAAAATAAAACAAGTAACTTGCAGCTTCTTCCCCCAGAGCAGCTGGCCAGTCGCACAGAATAACAAACCTGTGGAGGTTTTCAGGTCATCACTGGTGGAATCTAGAAAAGTTCTGTACAAATCTGCTTCTTCTTACTGCTTCACAGGGTGCCACAGTGTTTTAACAGTACCATGGGCCCTTAATGGGATATATACGTGCAGGTATATATCATGGAGATATGGCTTTCGTTATATTATTATGTGTGTTCTGGAGGGTTTTTGGTCACCGACAAAGAGAACAATTCAACTCCCATGTCTCATAGGCAGCGCAGAACCTGAAAGGACTATGGGCATCGCCTTGTCCAACCCCCTTCACTTGACAGCAGATGCTACCGGATTTCCTTTTGTTCTCTGTTAATGGACACTTTTGATTTTTTGAGAACTGGTTTTCAGTGTCTAGAATGGAAAATAAGGTGCTTCAGTAACTAAGGGCACAAGCAAAACTTAAACAGAGCAATTGCACCTTCAGAAACAAATATGAAATAAAATGACCTAAGTTGAATTCAAATCACTCCCTTTCAATCTGGCTCGTGTTATAAAGATGTCGAGTTAGCAAAATTCCCCTCACAGAGGGTAGCAAGTTTTCTTGAGGAACAGAAAAATGTTTCTTCCTTGGTATAACTGATCACCCAGATAACTGTAAATTTCTATTTAAATTTACAACCTCTTTTCGCAAAACCCGTGGCTATGCCCAGAAGCACACCTCCAAAGCTTGGCCTGGGCACAGTGTCCCATGGGTATGCTGTGCCTAAGGTTTTGTTTTTACTTTCTTTTAAAATGCAGTGAAAAAAACAAAACAGCATATTGACAATGGAGTACAATTAGAATGAGACCACTCTCCCAACCAGAGCCCAGAGCAAGGTCTCGGCCTGTGTACACTGAACATCAATGCCTGTGATACCCCCAGGGTGGGTGAGGTCTCCTGTCCCTTGGGGGTTGATTTTGCCCTTCTCACAGGGCCACAGTGGGTGCGACATGGTGGAGGATAGCCAGGTTTCAGGGACCATATTTGTTAAAACCCATCGCCACCATACGACCCAGAGACACTTATACTCAGCTGATGAATTCCATTAGCTTCCCCTAATTATATAAGTTATACCTTTTATGGATCTGCTCTACATATCTGGGGCACGACGTCTGGAGCGGTAGTTTCTGCACACAAGATATTTTTATCGACAAAGACCATGCACAATTTTGCTTGCACAGTTAAAAGGACGGGTGGGGTGGAGGCTAGGGGTTGGAAGGAAGTGCTATCTGAAAAGTTCACTGTAAGAGAAACTTGCCTCCAAATTTAGAGCTTGTCCTATCTTTTCCAAGTCCTTGGCTTTCCCACCTGACCCTGAAATGATCGCTGGACAAGAATCCACCTCCTTTCAACTGAACTTGACACAGGCTCAGTGGATAACACTTGGAAAAACAAACCAGCGCCATCACCGTGGCCCACGAAGACAAGACTGTCGGAACGTGTGATGTACCATCTTACCTCCCGGAAGCCATCTTTTCTCTGTTCTACACTCTAGTGTTTCCGGTGATGGGAAAAGAATAGTCCATGGCACAGAGTTCAACAGTCTTTTTACTCCTCAGAAATGTCCTCGGGGGAAGGTGCCGAATACACTGTTCCCAGCTAACAGTCGCTGGGTTTTCTTAAGTTGGGACTGACGCCAGCCGATCTCAATGGTTGTCTTTGTTCTTCCCATACTGCGGTTTATAATAAATCTTCTTTCTCTCTGGTTTTAATCTCCCAAAGATAAAGGCTTCCCAGATTGAACACAAGTTTTCCTTTTTCATACACAGGCTTAAGCCATCCCAAACAATAAGAACAGTAATAATAATAAATAAATAGAAGTGAATCCATAGAAACTCTCGATGTCTGTACAGCAGAAGTGACAAAGTTTAAGTCAAATATTTGTTTTCCCTTTTTTTCATCCACATCAAAGGCAGGAATACAACAAGGCATTGTTAGTTGTGGTGGGCAAACCGGAGTGTCTGCTGATATAACAAATTAGGTTTGTTAAGGCCTTTGTCTATGCAGAGTTAATAGTAATGCAGAAGCCAGATTGATTAAAAAGGAAAGGGTGAGGATTGTGAAGCAGGGAAGACAAAAAATAAAGGAAAGAAAAACAAACAAACAAAAAACTAGGGAATAAACCAAGGGAGATGGAAAGAGAGAAAGAGATAATGCCAAAAAGAAGTCCATACTGTGTCTACGGATGGAGAAGTACACACTGCTTCCCTCGGAAAGCTTCTCGGTGTCTTTGTAGTTAATACTGTCAGAGCGAAGAACAGCAGATTGACGGCATCCAGCGGCAGTTAAAAGACGTTCATCCTCTCGGCCCAACTGAGGAGGTGCTTTGGGAAGGATCGGTCTGGGGGAAAGGGCCCTAGCCTAGTATATCCAGGTAGACCGGAGATGCCTTGGCCAAGTTCTGAAGGAGGGTGTGGATGCCCTTGATGTTCTTCCTCATGTGGGGCTCTCGCTGCCAGCACCCCAGCATCAGCTCATAGACTTCCTGGGGGCACGTTCGAGGTCGCTGCAAGACTCGGCCTTGAGTGATGCATTCTATCACCTGGACGGGACGGAGAGCAAAGATAGGGTCAGACCAGAGGAAAAACAATGTGGATACAATAAATGTCAGTACAAAGAGAGGGCTGCTTTATAGAAACCCACTCAGTGTTTACTTTTTTTCAGAGGCAAGAGAGTGACTGTTCTAGGTTGGTATGTCATGGTTAATTTGATGGGTTTATATTCATTTTTCAAGCCACACTGATTTCACCAAACTGCTAGAGAAATAATTCATCTATATGGAATGCTCCCAAAGCACACCCTGGAATTCCAATGTTTTACTGGCCTGAGATGGGACCAGGGTCACTTTTGTGTCAGGGCGCTAACTGGCCAGGGAACCCCAGGGTACAGAAATGAGCGGTCATTTTGGATAATGGAATTGGATAAAAGACAGACATGGGCCTGAAGAAGTGAGGTGCTTGACCAAGAAGTGATGCCTCAAATATAGACATATTTGCAAACAGATTAGAAAAGGAAAATAAAATGTTTGAGTTTTCACTAGAAGTGAATGTTCTAATGAAATATGCAAAAAGGAGAGAAGCTTGAAACCTTAATGGAATAATACCAAAGCTAGCTGGACTCGAAGGGTACCGGAATGCCACATCTGCTATCAATTTACTAGATGAACAGCACGAAATGACTCCTGGGTCCCAATGCCAGAGGATCACAGGCGTGTCAGCAAATGCCGTGCTTTTCTCTTTCTAGAACTCTTAAGTTTGGAGCGTGACTATAATTTGGCCATGAAATTTAGGTACATGGCAGGCCGTTTGGGAGGTGCTTCTCCCAACAAAGCCACAGGAGAGCGTGTCCTGACTTCCAGCCCGGGGATGCCTCTCTGCGTCAGCTCTCTAGGGGTCTTGGTGCCACCCGCCTCTCACCTCGTTGTTTGACAGCTGGTACCAGGGCTGTTTGCCATATGTGAAGATCTCCCACAACACGACCCCCAGGCTCCAGACGTCACTTTCGGTGGTGAACTTCCTGTACATGATGCTCTCTGGAGGCATCCAGCGAATGGGCAGCATCGTGTGGCCACCGACCTGGCAGAAAAGGGGTAAGCAAGGCGGCATCAGTGCCCACCATCAGGAGAAAAGGTTTGGAAGGGAGATGTGGGGGACATTTTTTTCCCTTTCCTTTATTTGTATTTATTAATTTTAATTGTTTATAAAACAGAAGGGAAAGACGATTGGTTTATAATCCCAAGCAACAGAGACAGAGGGCAAAGAGTGGTCAAAGGATTTTTCTCACATTTTTGCAATTCTCTCTTTCTCACAACTAGACAGGAGCAGAGATGGTGATTGGGTGGGTATTCATCCTGTATGAAACACAGACAGGGCTTCCCTGGTGGCGCAGTGGTGGAGAGTCCGCCTGCCGGTGCAGGGGACACGGGTTCGTGCCCCGGTCTGGGAAGATCCCACATGCTGCGGAGCGGCTGGGCCCGTGAGCCATAGCCGCTGAGCCTGCGCGTCCGGAGCCTGTGCTCCGCAACGGGAGAGGCCGCAACAGTGAGAGGCCCGCGAACCAAAAAAAAAAAAAAAAAAAAACCCAGACACACCTACTTTCTGGTATGAGGATGACTTGATCTTGTAATTAACAAGATAACTTTGGTCAGGATAACAAGTAGAGAGTTTTGCATCCAAAATGACCCACCGAGGGACTCTGCTTCCTTAGCAAGGCCGGAGCTTCCTTCCACTTTAAAGTGTAAGGAGCGCACACAGAGCTGCCTTGAACATGCTTACCACAACCCAGCAATGGGCAGGGCAGAAATGATTATTCACATTTTACAGAAGGGGAAACTGAGTTTCAGGTTGCTATGGATACAAAGAAGTCCAGTCTTTGGAATTTCATCTACTACAGGAAACTTCAACTGAGCTTATTTACAAAAGTAAAGAAGCAGGAGGAGCTTCAAGATGGTGGAAGAGTAAGACGCGGAGATCACCTTCCTCCCCACAGATACATCAGAAATACATCTTCATGTAGAACAACTCCTACAGAACACCTACTGAACGCTGGCAGAAGACCTCAGACCTCCCAAAAGGCAAGAAACTCCCCACGTACCTGTGTAGGGCAAAAGAAAAAAGAATAAACACAGACAAAAGGATAGGGACGGGACCTGCACCAGTGGGAGGGAGCTGTGAAGGAGGAAAAGTTTCCACACACTAGGAAGCCCCTTTGTGGGCGGAGACTGCAGGTGGCGGAGGGGTAAGCTTCGGAGCCGCGGAGGAGAGCGCGGCCACAGGGGTGCGGAGGGCAAAGCGGGGAGATTCCCGCACAGAGGATCGGTGCTGACCAGCACTCACCAGCCCGAGAGGCTTCTCTGCTCACCCGCCGGGGCAGGCGGGGCTGGGAGCTGAGGCTCGGGCTTCGGTCGGATCCCAGGGAGAGGACTGGCGGCGTGAACACAGCCTGCAGGGGGTTAGTGCACCACGGCTAGCCGGGAGGGAGTCCGGGAAAAGGTCTGGAGCTGCCGAAGACGCAAGAGACTTTTTCTTCCCTCTTTGTTTCCTGATGCGCGACGAGAGGGGATTAAGAGTGCCGCTTAAAGGAGCTCCAGAGACTGGCGTGAGCCGCAGCTATCAGCGCGGACCCCAGAGACGGGCATGAGACGCTAAGGCTGCCGCTGCCGCCACCAAGAAGCCTGTGTGCAAACACAGGTCACTATCCACACACACCCCCGCCCCCCCGGAGCCTGTGCAGCCCGCCACTGCCAGGGTCCCGTGATCCAGGGACAACTTCCCCGGGAGAACACAGGGCGCACCTCAGGCTGGTGCAACATCATGCCGGCCTTTGCCACCGCAGTCTCGCCCCGCATCCGTACCCCTCCCTCCCCCCGGCCTGAGTGAGCCAGAGCCCCCGAATCTGCTCCTTTAACCCAGTCCTGTCTGAGCGAAGAACAGACGCCCTCAGGCGACCTACATGCAGAGGCGGGTCCAAATCCAAAGCTGAACCCCGAGAGCTGTGTGAACAGAGAAGAGAAAGGGAAATCTCTCCCAGCAACCTCAGGAGCAGCGGATGAAATCACCACAGTTAACTTGATGTACCGCATCTGTGGAATACCTGAATAGACAATGAATCATCCCAAATTGAGGAGGTGGACTGTGGGAGCAATTATATATATAGTTTTTTCCCTTTTTCCTTTTTGTGAGTGTGTATGCATGCTTCTGTGTGTGATTTTGTCTGTATAGCTTTGCTTTTACCATTTGTCCTAGGGTACTGTGTGTCCGTTTTTTTTTTTTTTTTTTTTTTTTTTTTTTTGCTTTTTAGTGAAGTTTTCAGTGCTTGTTATCATTGGTGGATTTGTTTTTTGGTTTGGCTATTCTTTCTTTTTTTTTACTTAAAAAATTTTTTTATAATAATTATTTTTTGTTTTTTACTTTAATAACTTTTTAATTTAATTTAATTTTACTTCTTTCTTTCTTTCTTTCTTTCTTTCTTTCTTTCTTTCTCTCTTTCTCTCTTTCTCCCTTTTATTCTGAGCCGTGTGGATGACAGGCTCTTGGTGCTCCAGCCAGGTGTCAGGGCTGTGCCTCTGAGGTGGGAGAGCCAGGTTCAAGACATTGGTCCACAAGAGACCTCCCAGCTCCACGTAATATCAAATGGCGAAAATCTCCCAGAGATCTTCATCTCAACGACAGCTCCCAGCTACACTCAACGACCAGCAAGCTACAGTGCTGGACACTCTATGCCAAACAACTAGCAAGACAGGAACACAACACCATCCATTAGCAGAGAGGCTGCCTAAACTCATAATAAGTCCACAGACACCCCAAAACACACCACCAGAGGTGGACCTGCCCACCAGAAAGACAAGATCCAGCCTCATCCACCAGAACACAGGCACCAGTCCCTTCCACCAGGAAGCCTACACAACCCACTGAACCACCTGACACTGGGGGCAGACACCAAAAACAATGGGAACTACGAACTTGCCACCTGCAAAAGGAGATCCCAAACCCAGTAAGTTAAGCAAAATGAGAAGACAAAGAAAGATGAAGGAGCAAGGTGAAAACCCACCACACGTAACAAATGAAGAGGAAATAGACAGTCTACCTGAAAAAGCACTCAGAATAATGATAGTAAAGATGATCCAAAATCTTGGAAATAGAATGGACAAAATACAAGAAATGTTTAATGAGGACCTAGAAGAACTAAAGAGCAAAGAAACAATCATGAACAACACAATAAATGAAATTAAAAATTCTCTAGAAGGGATCAATAGCAGAATAACTGAGGCAGAAGAATGGATAAGTGACCTGGAAGATAAAATAGTGGAAATAACTACTGCAGAGCAGAATAAAGAAAAAACAATGAAAAGAATTGAGAACAGTCTCAGAGATCTCTGGGACAATATTAAACACACCAACATTTGAATTATAGGGGTCCCAGAAGAAGAAGAGAACAAGAAAGGGACTGAGAAAATATTTGAAGAGATTATAGTTGAAAACTTCCCTAGTATGGGAAAGGAAATACTTAATCAAATCCAGGAAGCACAGAGAGCCCCATACAGGATAAATCCAAGGAGAAACACATCAAGACACATATTAATCACACTATCAAAAATTAAATACAAACAAAAAATATTAAAAGCAGCAAGGGAAAAACAACAAATAACATACAAGGGAATCCCCATAAGGTTAACAGCTGATCTTTCAGCAGAAACTCTGCAAGCCAGAAGGGAGTGGCAGGACATATTTAAAGTGATGAAAGGGAAAAACCTACAACCAAGATTACTCTGCCCAGCAAGGATCTCATTCAGATTAGAGAGAGAAATTAAAACCTTTACAGACAAGTAAAAGCTAAGACAATTCAGCACCACCAAACTAGCTTTACAACAAATGCTAAAGGAACTCATCTAGGCAGGAAACACAAGAGAAGGAAAAGACATACAATAGCAAACCCAAAACAATTAAGAAAATGGGAATAGGAACATACATATCGATAATTACCTTAAATGTAAATGGATTAAATGCTCCAACCAAAAAAAATAGACTGGCTGAATGGATACAAAACAAGACCCGTATATATGCTGTCTACAAGAGACCCACTTCAGACGTAGGGACACATACAGCCAGAGTGAGGAGATGGAAAAAGATATTCCATGCCAATGGAAATCAAAAGAAAGCTGGAGTAGCAATTCTCATATCAGACAAAATAGACTTTAAAATAAAGACTATTACAAGAGACAAGGAAGGACACTACATAATGATCAAGGGATCAACCCAAGAAGAGGATATAACAATTGTAAATATCTCTGCACCCAAAATAGGAGCACCTCAATACATAAGGCAAATGCTAACAGCCATAAAAGGGGAAATCGACAGTAATACAATCATAGTAGGGGACTTTAACACCCCACTTTCACCAATGGACAGATCATCCAAAATGAAAATAAATAAGGAAATGCAAGTTTTAATGATACATTAAACAAGATGGACTTAACCGATATTTATAGGACATTCTATGCAAAAACAACAGAATACACTTTTTTTCTCAAGTGCTCATGGGACATTCTCCAGGATAGATCATATCTTGGGTCACAAGTCAAGCCTTGGTAAAATTAAGAAAATTGAAATCGTATCAAGAAACTTTTCTGACCACAACGTTATGAGACTAGATATCAATTACAGGAAAAAAATCTGTAAAAAATACAAACACATGGAGGATAAACAATACACTACTTAATAACCAAGAGATCACTGAAGAAATCAAAAAAGAAATCAGAAAATACCTAGAAACAAATGACAATGAAAACACAACGACCCCAAACCTATGGGATGCAGCAAAAGCACTTTTAAGAGGGAAGTTTATAGCAATACAATCCTACCTTAAGAAACAAGAAACATCTCAAAAAGACAACCTAACCTTAAACCTAAAGCAAGTAGAGAAAGAAGAACAAAAAAACCCCAAAGTTAGCAGAAGGAAAGAAATCATAAAGATCAGATCAGAAATAAATGAAAAAGAAATAAGTGAAATGATAGCAAAGATCAATAAAACTAAAAGCTGGTTCTTTGAGAAGATAAACAAAATTGATAAGCCATTAGGCAGACTCAAAAAGAAGAAAAGGGAGAAGACTCAAATCAAAAGAATTAGAAATGAAAAAGGAGAAGTAACAACTGACACTGCAGAAATACAAAGGATCATGAGCACTTACTACAAACAACTATATGCCAATAAAATGGACAACCTGGACGAAATGGATAAATACTTAGAAACGCACAACCTTCCAAGACTGAACCAGGAAGAAATAGAAAATATGAACAGACCAATCACAAGCACTAAAATAGAAAACGTGATTAAAAATCTTCCAACAAACAAAAGCCCAGGACCAGATGGCTTCACAGGCGAATTCTATCAAACATTTAGAGAAGAGCTAACACCTATCTTTCTCAAACTCTTCCAAAATATAGCAGAGGGAGGAAGACTCCCAAACTCATTCTATGAGACCACCATCACCCCGACACCAAAACCAGACAAAGATGTCACAAAAAAAGAAAGCTACAGACCAATATCACTGATGAACATAGGTGCAAACTTTTACAACAAAATACTAGCAAACAGAATCCAACAGCACATTAAAAGGATCATACACCATGATCAAGTGGGGTTTATCCCAGGAATGCAAGGATTCTTCAATATACGCAAATCAATCAATGTGATACACCATATTAACAAATTGAAGGAGAAAAACCATATGATCATCTCAATAGATGCAGAGAAAGCTTTTGACAAAATTCAACACCCATTTATGATAAAAATCCTTCAGAAAGTAGGCATAGAGGGAACTTACCTCGACATAACAAAGGCCATATATGACAAACCCACAGCCAACATCATCCTCAATGGTGAAAAACTGAAAGCATTTCCACTAAGATCCGGAACAAGACAAGGTTGCCCACTCTCACCAGTATTGTTCAGCATAGTTTTGGAAGTTTTAGCCACAGCAATCAGAGAAGAAAAAGAAATAAAAGGAATCCAAATCAGAAAAGAAGTAAAGCTGTCACTGTTTACAGATGACATGATACTATACATAGAGAATCCTAAAGATGCTACCAGAAAACTACTAGAGCTAATCAATGAATTAGGTAAAGCAACAGCATACAAAATTAATGCACAGAAATCTCTTGCATTCCTACACACTAATGATGAAAAATCTGAAAGTGAAATTAACAAAACATGCCCATTTACCATTGCAACAAAAAGAATAAAATACCTAGGAATAAACCTACCTAAGGAGACAAAAGACATGTGTGCAGGAAATTATAAGACACTGATGATAGAAATTAAAGATGATACAAATAGATGGAGAGATATACCATGTTCTTGGATTGGAAGAATCAACATTATGTAAATGACTATACTACCCAAAGCAATCTACAGATTCAATGCAATCCCTATCAAACTACCACTGGCATTTTTCACAGAACTAGGACAAAAAATTTCACAATTTGTATGGAAACACAAAAGACCCCGAATAGCCAAAGCAATGATGAGAAAGTAAAACAGAGCGGGAGGAAACAGGCTCCCAGACTTTGGACTATACTACAAAGCTACAGTAATCAAGACAGTATGGTACTGGCACAAAACCAGAAATATAGATCAATGGAACAGGATAGAAAGCCCAGAGATAGACCCATGCACATATGGTCACCTTATCTTTGAAAAAGGAGTTAAGCATATACAATGGAGAAAAGACATCCTCTTCAATAAGTGGTGCTGGGAAATCTGGACAGCTACATGTAAAAGTATGAAATTAGAACACTCCCTAACAGCATGCACAAAAATAAACTCAAAATGGATTCAAGACCTAAATGTAAGGTCAGACACTTTCAAACTCTTAGAGGAAAACATAGGCAGAACACTCTATGACATAAATCACAGCAAGATCCTTTTTGACCCACCTCCTAGAGAAATGGAAAGAAAAACAAAAATAAACAAATGGGACCTAATGAAACTTCAAAGCTTTTGCACAGCAAAGGAAACCATAAACAAGAAGAAAAGACAACTCTCAGAAAGGGAGAAGGTATTTGCAAATGAAGCAACTGACAAAGGATTAATCTCCAAAATTTGCAAGCAGCTCATGCAGCTCAATATCAAAAAAACAAACAACCCAATCCAAAAATGGGCAGAAGTCCTTAATAGATATTTCTCCAAAGAAGATATACAGATTGCCAAAAAAACACATGAAAGAATGCTCAACATCATTACTCATTAGAGAAATGCAAATCAAAACTACAATGCGATATCATCTCACACCAGTCAGAATGGCCATCATCAAAAAATGTACAAACAATAAATGCTGGAGAGGGTGTGGAGAAAAGGGAACTCTCTTGCACTGTTGGTGGGAATGTAAATTGATACAGCTACTATGGAGAACAGTATGGAGGTTCCTTAAAAAACTAAGAGTAGAACTACCATATGACCCAGCAATCCAACTACTGGACATATACCCTGAGAAAACCATAACTCAAAAAGAGTCATGTTCCACAATCTTCATTGCAGCACTATTTACAATATCCAGGACGTGGAAGCAACCTAAGTGTCCATCGACAGATGAATGGATAAAGAAGATGTGCCACATATATACAATGGAATATTACTCAGCCATAAAAAGAAACAAAATTGAGTTATTCGTAGTGAGGTGGATGGACCTAGAATCTGTCATATAGAGTGAAGTAAGTCAGAAAGAGAAAAACAAATACCGTATGTTAACACATACATATGGAATCTAAAAGAAAAAAAAAAGACCGTGAAGAACCTAGGGCAAAACGGGAATAAAGACGCAGACCTCCTAGAATGGATTTGAGGACACCGGGAGGGGGAAGGGTAAGCTGGGGCGAAGTGAGAGAGTGGTAGTGTATATATGGACGTATATACACTACCAAATGTAAAATAGATAGCTAGTGGGAAGCAGTCGCATAGCACAGGGAGATCAGCTCGGTGCTTTGTGATCAGCTAGAAGGGTTGGATAGGGAGTGTGGGAGGGAGGGAGACGCAAGTGGGAAGAGATATGGGGATATATGTATATGAATAACTGATTCACTTTGTTATAAAGCAGAAGCTAACACACCACTGTAAAGCAATTATACTCCAATTAAAATGTTAAAAAAAAGTTAATACATAAGTATGGTTTTTGAAAAGCCCATTTTAGTAAAAGCACCAAGTCTGAGGCATTAGATAGCAACAGCATTAGCACAGGCAAAGAAAACTTTGACCAAAGAGATTTGTTTACGATTTCCTACTTTCTGGAGAAAAATTAAGTGTATTCCATACAGGTTTGTAGCCCATCAAGGCTGTCTGATTTTTAAACCAAGATAAGATTTCTGCACAGTAGCCCAATGGGTGGCAGGTCCTACTTTTCACGCTGGTGAACCTCAGCGCTACCTGCCCAAATGCCATGCTGACAGCGGGGCAGTGGGTGAGCTCACAGGACAGCAGGAATTAGATTTCCCAGACAACTCCCACCCCCTGACCTCTGAGACCAATGCCACACAGAGTTTCTGCCCGATTATAATTCTCAATATCCATTTCTGACTCACTAAGGGAAGGAAATGGACTAACAGTGCCTGAAAAATGCTGCTCAACTCCGTAGCCCAAGGAGTGGAGAGTGTCAGAGATGTCTAATTTGCTTGGTGATTTCAAATGATGCTCTTAGCATCAAAGAAAGCATGCACGATTTTTCCCCATTCTTCTCTGTACGAGGAATCCAAGTCTGACAAGTCGAAACATGACTTGCTGGCTCAGGGTTAAGGCGCCCCTGTATTTTTACTGTTCAGCTTTGAATACACCAAAAGTTCATGCGCTAAGTGCAAGCTTGTTGCCTTCCATCAGCTTTCAATTTCCTCGCTTTCTCCTCATTCCGCAGGACAGGTTGTCACTGTTCAACGAGCGCAGATTTCCCTCATGGAGCTGCCTGGACATGACAATACTCACCACCAGGGTCGATATCGAAAACACAACCTGTGCAACACAGGCACTGACCAGATGGTTGCTGGTGTTCATACTGGCACAGCCAAATGGGCGTGTTTCTGGCTGATGGCTATCTGCCTGACTCTGCAACTCTGAAACCCCACGTACCCAGGACTTTGGGAAAGGAAATCTGCCAACACACAAGAGTTTCCTACGTTTTCAGATACTTACAAACACAAAGGATACCAAGGCGGAATGGTCCCCCGGGTGCTGGCAGCCTATACCCCAGCACCAAGGAGAGGCTTTGTGGCAGTGCAGGGAGCTATATGCACAGAGTGATGGGGAGTGAGAGGTCTCTGCCCAGGTTTTTAGTGAAAAAGACATAATTCTTTCTTGAATGGGAATAGTGAAACAATTGAAATTGACATATTGAAAGTAGAATTAGAAAAATATTGAAATTAGACCATACATCCAATGTACAGTTGGTCTGTGGTAGTAAGGGGAAGAGTGGGATATTATGGACCAATTCGGTGTTCTTTTGGATACCTGACCCTCAAAGTATTAAGAGCTAGCTTGCCACATGTGTTCCTAGTTCAGATGTGTCCAATATACTATAACCTGTAACCCTCTTCATTTCTTGGAGATTCATAATGCACAGAATTCCCTTGAAGTGTCTCAGGCAGAAAGAACAGATTTAACTTTGTTTAACTTAGTGAATTAAACTAATTTGGCTGTGTGTTTGTGGGGGAGAGGGAGAGAGATGGAGAGCCACTCACATACATTCCTAGAACCAGACGGTAAATATCCCACTTTGGGACATGTTAACCTATGGAGACGCCAGGCTTTCCATATTCTTTTTGTGTTCCCAGCTGTGGTGCAGTGGACAACACTCAATTCATGACTTTAGAAGGGGGCCAAAAGGTACAAATTTCCAGTTGTAAAATAAATAAGTCCTGAGGATGTAAGGTACAGCAAGGTGACTATAGTTAATAATATTGTATTGCATATTTGAAAGTAAATCCTAAAAGTTTTCAACACAACAACAAAAAATTGTAACTATGTGAGGAGACACATGTTAACTAGACTTATGGCTGTGATCATTTTGCAATATATACAGATATCAAATCCTTATATTGTACACCTGAAACGAATATGATGTTATATGTCAAGTATACCTCAATTAAAACAAAAAACAAAAAACACCCTGGGCTCCAGAGTTAATTTCACTACTTGCCAAACCTCTCTGTGTCTTAATTTTTCCAACTATAAAATGTGGGTAACAATATATACCTCCCAGGGTTAACTCAAGCAGACAATATTTGTGAAAGCCCTTTATGAATTTTAATGCACTAAATGCTTTCTAGGTGTTGCCTCTTTCTCTGTAGCCTGTATTATCTAGCCTTTATTTTCTCAATGGGAAGCAGCCAGGGAGACATTAAGAAGAGTCAACACTACAACTCTCCCACACTCCTCACTCTGCAATGACAAGTACTCTGGGGCCCCTCTGATTACACCTACTCTTCCGGATTCTCTGTCCTGTATTGCTAATGGCCAAAGAAGAGGCTCCTGTGTCCTTTAAAGAAGGGGAAAAAAAGACTCAATTTCTGATTTACATGTTTTCCCATCTGATCATTTATTTTATGCTTGCAGTCTCTTTGGGACAGATTTTTCACTCTAATTCTTTCAAGAATCCCCTCTGGGATTTCACACATGCCATTACAAATAATGCTTTCCTTGTTCTGATGTCAAATGGGTGAGTGGTGGGAGCATCTAATAAAAGTTCAGACAGGGTTCACAAGTTTTCTAAACCCGTTTAGAACATTTCTGAATATTTCTTTCGCAGCCCTTTCTCAGGATTTTGGAGCATGTCACAAAAGTGGGCCCAAAAAGTAAAAATAGAAAAAAAGAGCCACCGTGGTTACAAATTACTGTCACATTCCAGTCACAGTCACTGGATGGTTTTTAGAACTCACAAAACCACATACTGTGCAGTGACAAACACAATGAGATATTTGTCTTGTATGTGCAACTTGGCCATCGGCCCTCACACTCTTGCTTAAATATTTGTGAGATGGAATGTGATCCCAAGGGTGACACTGGGAGTCAGAACTGTTGCTTTGACTCTCAGGTACTCAGTGGTGCCAGGAGAGGCCTTTCAGTGATCGACTTGGGTCAGGAACATGCTCTTCACTAAACGCACCAGAATGAGCTGATGCAACATGGGAAATCCACTTAGCTGGGGAGTTGACTCGGACTTGCAGGTTTTATTTTTCTCAACCCACGAGCCTGGGGTTTTAGCTCTGTAATTAACCACTTGTCACCACCTTCCCACCATAATCATCTGTCAACACAGAGCAGTTGATCTTTACAAAGAACTTCTACTCGATGATCTCACTTGAGCCCAATAATTACCCTCTTGAGAGGATGTCAACTTGCCTTCACATTATAAGTAATGCCCCCCAAATTCAGAGAGTTTAAGTAGCTTATCTAAAAACACACACACATAACCCCTCCCCACAGGACATCTTGTACTCACTCTGATGGGTCACTCTGTGTTTCTGGCTTCTGCATTCTCCAATTCATGCCCTATATTCTGCCAGCAAACTTAGTTGTGGCTCCTCACCCAGGCCGAACCTACTCATGCCTCTTGGAAAGTTTGATCTTTTTTTCTACCTACTCTGGAAGGTCTCCTAAAGGCAAGTTCAAGTTCCATCACTTCAAGGAATGTACCCTCCCTGCTATAGCTCAGCAATGTTTTTAAGCACCCCTCAGTACAGCTCTGGTAACACTGCAGGCATTCCCTATTTTTGCTAACGGATCACATGCCTCAAGAGGAAGGACGCTGAGCAGTTATGGCTGGCAAGGCATGGAGGGGGTTGGTTGGTAAGCAGACCACGTCTTCGAGTTTCTTCTGACTGTTGAGATTCGGGGAGGAATTCTCAACGTGCTCCTTCAAAGAGACCAGTGTTCACTACTTTCCCATCCACCGCCAATAACTTCTCTAAACTCTTCATAGAACCAACCTGAGATTAAATGGATGGAAACTGGCTCACCTAATTGATGCTACAAATAAGAACCATTCGATGAAATTCAAAACGTCTTAATAAAATGCAATCCAAAATACTGGCATTCACATGGAGTATAAAAACTCTCTAAGCTGTGTGTGAAATCCCGTTCGTTCCTCAGTTTATCATCTGTACAGTAGATGGGGGAGTCTGTGGTGCAGACCTGGTACTATTCGACCTGGGAATGAAGTTTAGGAAGACGTCATAATGAATAACATGAGAGAATATTGCTCTATAAGATAGCATCTCATATCCTCTGAGGAGAGAGAGGAAGGACAGAGACTAAAGAAGAACATTAAACCATGAAAAAGGAAAGAATGAATGGCCATCAGGGCTGCTAATCACCGTGACTTGCTTAAATCGGTGACGTTAATCAGAACAATGTCTGGAGCCAATGACCAAAAAGAAATTCCATAGTGTCTAAAATAAATCAAGTTATGGGAAATAATGGATTCTGTTTTTAAAACATCTGCAAAAAGAACTGTTTGTTTAGCTCTTACTGTTTATTTCCATGACACTTCATAATTTTGATGGTGAAATGTACAGAATGATCTGGTTTTAAAAAAAACAACAACCTGTTCTAGGAAAAATACCTAGGCCTGAGCATCCTTTAAATCTACTTGTTTGAAAGGTGTAAAGACAATAAATCCTGGCAAGAATACTAAAAGGCCTTTGGTAAAACTGTCTTGTGTCCGAAATGCTGTATAGCACAGGGAGCTCACTCAGCTCGGTGCTCTGCGATGACCTAAATGGGTGGGATGGGCAGGGGAGGGAGGCCCAAGAGGGAGGGGATACGTGTATACGTATAGCTGATTCACTTTGTTGTACAGCGGAAACTAACACACCATTGTAAAGCATCTATACTCTAACAACAACAAAAACAGAAATGGATGATTTTATTATTTTTAAATCAAATTGGGAACATCTAATCAGTTCAACTACAATATTTATTTCTTACCCAAGAAATACTCTTTGGGTACATTCTCTTTGGTGACTAGGTTGTAAATGGTGACTATTTCCCCATGGCTTAACAAACAATATGATTTATTTTTCTACACTGGAAAACTAGAATTTAGGAAGGTCAAGAAACTTGCTGAGCAAGTGGAGATATGAATTGGTGACCAGCAGTATTGAAGACAGCTCTCTATCCCACTATTATTCATGCTGGGACCCTAGGTTCTTACTTAATTTTTACAAACATACGAAGCATCTTTATCCCTGGTACAAGTTTATGAGGAATGCACAACCCATTTTCCAGGGACCTCGGTTGATGAGAGAGGAGGTAACAAGCATCCACCCTCCTCCTTCCTCCCTCATTGTCTTCTCTTCTCTTTCAGCATCCATCCCTCTCAGTGTGGGCCCTCCCAGTCCATTCCCGATTCCCTTTCTTTGAATCTCCTCTCAAATCTCACTTGTCCAGTCCCATTTCAAATTCCAGCGTTGCCTTTTGTCTTGCCCAATTCTTTTATCTCCCCAGAGGATCACGCTTGTCTTCCCCACAAGGCATTCCCCATCCATGGGGATGCCTCGTCTCCCTTCTGTGTATATGAGAGGCACGGTGGCAGGCTGGAGCCCTTCTATAGACCCAAAGCAAATGCCTAGCTGGCTTTGAAAACACTGGTGACTTAAAGGTGAGAAAAGCTAATCTGGGACCTTCTCTACTTAAGTAGCAAAGAGCAGTGATGCCTGGGAGGCCACTTTCAGCTTGTGGTCTTTACTAAGTGAGTGAGTGATAACTTGTTTGGAAGCGAAACGTTTTACTTCCTTAGAAACGTGCAGGCCAAAGGGCAAGCCCCAGTAAGAGATGATTAGCTGTCAGAGGCTTTTGGCCACATTAAATACTGAAGAGGCTCATAGACCTTCTTGTCACACCCTGCACCCGCTTCCTTCGTTTCAACAGTTTCTCCTGATCTGTTCCTTAAAAATTCATGATAGCTGTAAACTTTAAGAAATAACTGGACATTATTTATTATGTGTTGCATCTGTAATATGAAGTTTAAAAAAAGGAGAAACAATTTGTGCAAAATCTTCTCCTTGGAGAACCTGGGACCATTGTGGTCAGACTGTGGGTGCTTTATGACCACATCCAGGAAGATCAGGGTTCTCCTGTTACAAAGAGTGATGGGGTGCTTCCGTGGCATGTGGCTACGGAACCAGGGGATACTTCATGGGAAGTGATTCAGCTCTTCCTGCCTTGCCTATAAGTCCTGAATGAATGGAACTCAGTGAAGGCGGTCATGAATGAATGGGGCCAGGAGGAGTGCTAGGGACAGCCTGGTTGCCCCTCTCTTACAGCGGGAAATGTTTATCGCTATACCTGAAGTTGCTGTTGCTTGAAACCTGGAACATCTTCCATTATCTTTTACCATTACCAATTTTGTCACAGATACAAGGGTTGTGACTTCCTAACTACAAGCCAAGGGTTTTTGAATTAGTCACGAGAGGGTATGCTGGACCTTATTGCTAACAATATTTTGGGAATATTTTTTCCATTGAGAATTGATTTTGTCTTTATTCTACCATGAAATAATAATATAAACAGTGAAAAATAATAATACCTTATGTTTGTATACGTGTTTTGCTTTTCCATAGCATTTCCGCATCCATGCATTCAATAATGGTACCTACCTCAGAATATGGTTGTGAAGATTAAATGAGTTGATATTAGAAAAGCTCTGTGGTCCCATCCTGTGATGCCATTTGTATGACATTCTTGAGAAGGCAAACTGTAGGTCTAGAAAACGTATGGTTGTCAGGGCCTGGGAACTGGGGGTGGGGGCTTGTCTTACAGAGGCATGAGGGAATTTGGGGGGAGGTGATGACAATACTCTAAGTCTTGATTGTGGTGGCAGTTAAATGACTGTGTTTGCCAAAACTCAGAACAGTACACTAAAAAAGGTGAATTTTACTATACGTAATAAAGCTCTTAGAATAACACCTGTTACATAATAAAAGTGTAAAATATATTAGCTGTTGTTGTTATGCTAAGTATTTGATTCTCCAGTAATCCTCTGGGGTAAGTCAGGCATGTTCTTTTATCTCAGTTTAAGTGATGAGGAATTCCCCAGGCCCAGAGACAATGCGACCTACCCAAGACCACACAGCTTAGACGTGGTAGCATCTACATCAGGACCCATATCTCCAAACCAAACGCATTCTGCCTCCAGTCTGACATGGAGTCAGACTCAGGGCTAGGAAAGGCTCTCTGCATTCGTTTGCTCAGTCTGCCATAACAAAATACCATAGACTGGGTGGCTAAACGAGACATTTATTTTCTCACAGTTCTAGAGGCTAGAAATCCAAGATCAAGGTTCCAGACAGTTCAGTTCCTGGTGAGAGCTCTGTTCCTGGCTTACAGATGACTGTGTGTAGCTTGTGTGTGTGCAGAGAGTGCGTGAACTTCTGCTGTCTCCTTTTACAAGGACACTAATCCTATTGGATGGAGGCTCCACCTTATGACCTCACTTAACCTTAATTACTTCCTCAGAGACCCCATTTTTAAATGCAGCCACACTGGGGGTTAGGGTTAGATCTGAGTTTTGGGGGAACACAAACATTCAGGCCACAATACTCTCCTTGTCAATGCTTCCCCTTCTGATACTAGCACACTCCAAGCAGGGGCAAGAACAGCTTCAAATACTAGGAGCTGTGCAATTCTGGTCCATAATGCAGATCTGTAGTCCTCTCTCAGCATTTGTATGGCCCCAAGTTAAGACTCAACGTCACTTCTCTTTTCCCTTCTTGGGTTACTCTTGACAGTTTCCCTGTCATCAACTGATTCCAGAGCTTAGCAGGTGCTGTTGTTCCACAGCAGCCCCCAGATTCAGCTTATTTCCATGGCAAACCTTAGGGCAATCTTAGTCCTCACGCTGTCACCCCCAGTCCACCCCAACTACCCTGGGGGTAGCTAAGGGAGAGGGAGCAGACCCTGGAACTCCCCGGTCATGTACAGATAAAGGCAGAAGGGCTTCCTGGACTCCATGTCACCTCAAGTGACATCCCTCGTGGGCCCTATTGTCCGCTGCTTGTGCACTATATATACTTTCAGGAGCCAAGAGCCCCTTTCACCTTATTTCACATTAGCTCTAATCAGGAGCAAAACGTCTTCTCTCAGTACAGCTTAAAACTGCCATCACACTCATGTTTAAGAATCACACTGAGATCTAGAAATGAGGATTCTTCATTTTAACAATACAGTGAAATTAAACAGTAACAGCATCCCCCTTCCTCTGACTGCCTCCCCCCTCCTCGCCCCACTAAGTCTTACCCATTTTAATGGGGAGTTTCCCAAGTGGCTCAGTGGCAGGATGAAGCCTTTGGAAAGCACGAAGACAGCATGCAGGCTGCCGTGTGGTCACTGTACTCAGCAATGTCACATCACTCAGCAATGGGAACTTGTACGTTCCAACGATCCGCATCTCATCAAGCTGTCATTATTTTAACGTTCAGTATTACTGAGCTTTCTATGGCCTCCTGAGCATTATGGTTTTTAACGCAGGAGATCATCTGACTCCTTAGTACTTGAGACCAAAGCATCGCATCCTTTTATGAAAGGATGAAAAGCCAACAGAGACTGACACGTGATGAGCAAAGACAACCAGGAAAGCAGGAGTTGTATAGATTCATGTCACTGTCTATGTCAACGTAATGATCACATTACGTTGGTTTAGTACCAAAATTCCAGTGTGAAATTGTTTCTATGGAAATAACTCAGAAAGGCTGGTATTCCAGCTAGCTTTAAGTAAAGGAAGAAATCAGCGATTTGCCAACAGGGTAGGGGGAAAAAGCTTCTCTGTACTAGAGACAGCACTCTCCACACCAGCTGTAATTACCGTGATTCTTCTGCTCTCAAGGCATCATGTCTAGTACGTGGACAGATCAGGTTTCTGGTTGGACGGCGCGTATCTGTGCCACCATTAACCCCAGCTTGTTAGTTAACACTGAGGACCTGCCAGAATGTAATTCCACCATTAACCTGAGATGAGAACTTAATACGCCAGAGCCAGTTAAAAATGAATAAGTTGTCTTTCTTCCCAGTTCATTCTGATACAGAAACTGATGTCTGTGTCCTTGTGAGTGTAACATTAATGGGAAAGTTGCTTTCTCCAGGGAGTTCTGAATGCCTACGTGGCATCATTATGGTCCTCCTGTTATGTCTGTGATACAAGGAATGCATAGAGATTGTGACCTTGGTTATAAAAGACACTGTGATTTCTTATGATGATTGGGAGAGCTAAGAAATCATGTAATACAAGTAACTCTCAATTACTGAGCTCTTAGGCTGTGTGAGATGTTGTGTGCTAAAGACATCACTTACACTTAAAGCTCCTATTTTCACACCTCTCCCGACATAATTACAGATAAAATATACCCCTAGAAAGTGCACATATTCTAAGAGGCAGTTATTTTGTGATTGTGAAACTGGAACTCAGTTTCTGACGAGCAGCTTTCCTCTGCAGGGTGGACAGAAAAGAGTTAATAACAGTGTTATGGGAAACCAGTGTGCTGGCGCTGGGGGCCTCTCAAACCATTCCACCAAAGCACCCACAACTGCAGAGAGAAGTAAAGGACCAGGGCAGTGGGGAGGAATTGGGACCACGTCTATAGGCCTAGACCAAGGTGCTTATGGCAGGCGTGGAATTTCTTTAAAGTCTTGTATTTCATCTTTAACGTCTGATATAATTGTGGCGTTCGATTCCACAGTGTGATCTGTGACGCTTTCTAAAGTGATGCTTTAGAAACTTGGGCCATGTTGATTTTGTGGCTTCCTGAGTCTCTGGTCTGGACACACCAACTTGTGTCCAAAGTCTACCCAGATTCCTATTTGAGAGGCACTGGTGGCAGAAAGTAAAAGGGTTTTGGAGTCAACAGACCTGGTTTCCTATTCTAGCTTGGCCACTTACTAAGTGAATATAAATAAATTACTTCATATCTTAATGTCTTTCATTGTCTATAAATAGGAATAAAACCTTATAAGCCTAAATCAAGCCTATATCCTTCCTCAACAGGCTAAGTTCTAGAAACGGTGGTAAACAGCCCGATGGCCAGAACTAAGCAGAAAGAAATATTCAGGCAGTCGCCTTGGGATAACAGCAACACGCCTGGACCAGGATCCTGCACAGTCCTGAGGGGCCCTTTTCCCACTGCGGTCCCTGCAGATGCTCCCTCTTTTTGCCCAACACGGTGTCCTGCATCAGAAGCCCGGGGGTCTACTCTGGTGCTTACCAGACTCTCCATGTGACATTGGCAATGTCATTGCCTCCCTCTAAGCCATAGATTTTGCACGTATAGAATGGAGACCGTGTCATTATCTGTGAGGCTCAAGTGAGGAAGCTGAGATAAAATATGGCTTACATGGTAACACCTAATCCACGTGGCTTTATGCTAGTACATTTCAACCCATTTGCATTTAGTGCTACGTGCACTATGGGGAGACAATGTTGGATGAGGTTAAGTCCTTGCCCTTGGGAGCTTGTTCTATAACCATAACGCAAGATGGGGAGTTGATGCCATAGTGGAAATGTGACCAACTGCTGGGGCTCATGATACCGGCACAGTTTGGCCCATTCCTTAATCTAGTGATGCTTTCAGCCCCCTTCCACTAAGAAGTTGATATCAGGATGCCTGAACATTTGCCACCGTGTCCGGAGGGTCACAGGAAAGGAGACTGTTGGGAAAGAGCTGGAGAGAAAGCTGTCAACGAAGATGAAGGTCCTGATTCCCCACTGAAGTTCCCTGAGAAGAAGGAACTGCCCCAAAGAGGCTGCGATGGCTGGGGTGTGTTTCGCTTTGTGGCTCATGTTCCACATCCAGATACCACGTACTGCAGGCACAACCAAGAACTTTACACATGCTACCCCACTGAGCTGCAATGAACCACAAGCTGAGCCAATGCAGGGATGCAGAGGACACAACAGTTACGGATCACTGTCAGCTCCATGGCACAGAGACAGTGGCTTAACCACGGAGCGGGGGAAGGGGTCCCTTTTCTCCCTTACTAGAAGTCCTGAAGCATGCAGTCAAGGGCTGGTGGGACTCTAAGAAGTCCTTCTGAGGACATCCTTCAAAAGACAACTCTGTTTACTTCTTTCTACCCTTATTTTGATGTCCCGGTTGGGTCATTTCCCTCCCTCAGCCACTGTAACATCCTCCTAACTGGTCTGTCATTTCCCTTCTCACCTTTTTCCAAACCACTGTCCTTACAATAGCAAGAGCAATTGTCTTAAAATAATTAATTGTATCAAATCTTTTGTTTTTCTGCTATAAACTCTCCAATGACTTCCCGTTGCCTTTAGGATAAAATTAAAAGTCACTGGAATGGCTGATAGCACCCTGGTTGATCTCAGTGCTTCCTTCCGCAGTCTCCTCTTTCCCCCTTTCCTTGCGGTAACCTATCCATCCGGGTCTTAAATGTCCTTAGCGCTCTCTCACCGCTGGTTCTTCACACATGCAGCTCCTCAATTTTTACCTGGTTAACTTCTACTTGTCTACTAGGAATAAACTTCAATACCATATGCTTAGCCACCAGAAGCAAGTTAGACTCTCAGGTAGCACTACTTACCTTCCCCTCACAGCACCGATCAGTAGCAATGATGTGCTTATTTGTGTGGTTACATGCTTGCTCTCTTCCTCTGCGTCTGACTACAAACTTCATGAAGGAAGCATTAGCCAGCGCTTGGAGGCCCAACAGATATCTGTCAAATAAAACAGTTGCATCTGGCTGCCCGGGAGCATGGTCTTGGTGGATAGACAATACATTATAAAATAAATATGGAAGAAGAAGAACGGGCTAAAGCCCCAAAGGCAGCTTCCCGTCAGCCTTCCTCGGGGCTGTCAGCACAGAGCCCTTGGAGCCTGGATGGGTGCCGGGACGGAGTGGGGGGGGGGGGAAGGAAAAAACGGACAGTAGCCAATTTGCTTTAGAGAGCAACACTCGTTTCTAATTTAAACTGTAAATAAGGAATGGAAACAGACGTGTGCTGTACACAGAATAATGAACATATGGGATCAGTTACCAAGAAAAGCCGTGGAAGCTGAAGATTACTGAGCTGAGGTGACACCTTGGAGAAGAGGGTGAGGGCGCGGGGGAGGGTGGAGTCAGAGAGGAAAGGCTGGGCGTCCTGTCCTGGGGGTTCCCGTCCCTTTGCTCGTCCTGTCCTGTAATGCGTCCTGTTGGCCGTCCCGACTTCCTTTGATGAAGCCATTCCCACTTACAGCGCCCCCGTGTGGTCTCATCAGAACCTCCCCAGGGAGGGGCTTGAGGGTTGTGGGCGGGGCGTAGACGCGTGGAGGTGGGAGAGGCACGTCCTGAAGACGCCTTGGACGGCACCGCCGAGGCTTAGTCTCCATGGCTGGAGACGTAAAGGGGGCAGATAGAGATTCACGAGAGGAGGTCTGAAGCCCCCAAACCTCCACTCAGCATCACCCCTGCCTCCTGTATCAGCTACCCTGTGACTCTCACCTCCACCACAGCTCCAGAGTCTTAAATCCTGAGCAGAGTGCTCGGAGTAGCCAAAGTCTGGAGAAGTTCAGCTAAAAGCCAAACCCTCAACTTCAGAGGACTATCCACTGCCATCTCAGCAGATGATATTTTAAAAAGTTGTTACAACATGTTTTGGATTCTCAAACCCTCATTGCACAGGGTAAAGATTGATCTTTTTCAGCACTGAATTGACAATCATTTGTTTGTTTTGGTATCATTCACTCATTCAGCAAAAACTTACTGAGCTACCTGGGCTGGGTGCTGAGCAACGTCGTGGGCACTGGGGTGTGGACGTGCGTCCTCTCCATGTTCTCACGAAGCTCTCATTTTCGTGAGAGGCGCAGACCACACATCAGTAAACAGATATCTGTGCTTGATAATGCCAGGAGGTGAGAAATACTGTGAGGAAAAGGAGGTAAAGAGATGGAAAGGTGAGAGCGGCAGCGATATCTTAGATGGGTAGGTCAGCACAGGCTTTTCTAAGCAGGTGAAATCTAAGCAGAGATCTGAATAAAGTGGAAGAACAAGACATGCAAACATCAGGAAGAAGGGCATTTCAGGCACTGCGGTCAGCAGGTGCACAGGCCCTGAGGTAGGAACAATCTTGATGTGTTTGGACAGTAAGGGGACCAGTGTGGCTGCAGTGACTGTAGCAAGGTGGTGACAGGTAGGACAGGGGGTGCAATGTTACTGGGGCCATCATTGGTGGGGTTTTATGTAATGGCACAGCTGCACTGGGTGTGTGTGTGTCTATAGCTGTGTATCTGTATCTATATGTATGCCTTAAGTTCGATATCTAAATAATATGCTGTGTCCGGATAGTATTTTAAGGCAAGCCACTTAATATTGTTTTAAAGCAAATACATCATCTATGACCTAACCATCATTACCATTTTCTAAGTAGAGAAACTATGACATAGAAACCCAAGGCCACAATCAGAATCAGGGTCTGAGGTGACAATGCAAGACCCCAAATCCACGAGTCTTGCCTCTTTCTCTTTGATTTTTGCCCCTTATTTTGTACCACTTCCCCAAACCCACCTGGTGCATGACCAGCCATGCAAGCCAGCTAAAGCAGTTATCAGCCACATTCTCTGAGTCCTGTTCAGGAGGAAATCCCTTCTTCCCTGGTCCAGACAAGCCAACAATGACATCACTGCATGCAGCAATAACCAATGCTTTTTTTTACACGAAGTGATGGATTTAGGAAACAAAGTGAGTCTGACTGTGTGGGTCCCCCACCCTTTCTTTCAGTGGGACGAGGAATGAGCAGGAGAGGGATCCTATTACTTCTAGTCCCTTAAGTAGCACAGATGCATTCCTGAGTTTCGCAGAACGATGAGTTATAGCACCCTTGGTGTTCCGCTTTAGGACTTATGCTAATGGTCCCAGCATACTTCTCTCTGTCAGCAGAGAAGTAGGAAGCTCCCTCCACATTACCTTGTTTTTCCTGATTATTCCCCCAATATTCCAACAGTTATACAATCACATCACTGCTGAGGTCACCCTTTGACTCCTAAAACACTTTGAGTTTCCTTTGAGGAAGAAAGCTCCCCTTGAGTTAGCCCAGGGGAGAAGAGGAAAGATTCCATAGCCTTGGGGTCCTTAATGCGGGTCTGTTAGTGTCCTTTCTTTGTGTATCTTCCTTCCTGCCTCTCAACCCCTTAGTCAAACCCTGTGGCATTTTATTTTCCTGCAAATTCCCTCCCAAGGTCACTATCCCTGGCAATAATATTTTGTTTATACCAAATCATCCATTTATGTACAGATCATTGGCATTTAGGATACTATATTTACTGGTTAATATCTGCTCGACTTCATTTACGGAAATAGCTTGCATGAAACACATAAAGGTCTTCAAGCACCACCGTCTACTCTGTGAGCACAGACTCTGGCATAACAATTCTCTTCAGCCCTGAATTTGTCTTCAGAGATGAAGACAAGAACACTCCAGAGAAGGGCAAGGTTTATACAGAGTGAACAAGCTACTGCAAATTAACTGAACACTGTAGGAAAAGGCAGAAATGATTCCCAGCTGAAGAACACTGAACTTTAAAACAATCTGTCCCCCTTTCCAACAGTGGTGTGTCTTCTGCTTACCTCAAGGTTAAACGTCCTCAAATTCTTCCCCCATTTGAATCCCTGTCCGTCCCTCCGTCTTCCCTTTTCCCCTAAATAGCACCACTATATCCACCGACCACCACTATTTTTGTTCAAAGCTAAACACCTAGGAGTCACCACTGAGCCTCCCTCATCTGCCATGTCCAAGTCATCATCAGGTTCTTTCAGCTCGACCTGCAGAGCATGCCCTGAATGTGCCCACTTCCTCATTTCCACTGTTACCGCTTAATCCAAGCCATCATGTGCGTGTACCCGGACTGTTGCAGGAGTCCCCTCCCAGCTCTTCTAGCCCTACCCTCCAAGTGCTGTCCCAACTCGGAGGGCAAGTGACCCGAGTTCCTCGTATCCTAGCCTGGCCTGATGTTGAGGGCATCCTTTGAAGACAACCTCACGCTGCTCCCAGAAACTCCTTCCTGGTCTTGCTGCCTGCCACCTCTGCCCCATAGGAATGACTCACTGAATGGCCTGTCGCTTCGCCCTGGGGTCATATTTTAACCTTTGCCCATCACCGTAACCAGATTTGAATAAAACTGAATCCTGGAGCAGTCAAATGACAAAAAGTATAGGCTCAGGTGGTTAGTTCTCTAAGGGCTGTACTTGGTAAAACTTTCGAAGACAGGAATGTTTATTTTTTGAGGAATTTGTGAAAGGCTTTTTATCCATTTGCTAAACACGTTAATGGTCACTTCATCGCCTCTCTAAATTAAATCACTAAAGTTGCACCATTATTTTAAAGTGGGAAAAGTAGTCACCCCTGGAGGGAAAAATTAGGTTCAGCAGAAAAGGCACCCAAAGTGAGCTTTATAGAGTAGAACACCTTGGGGAGACAACGGCAACTAACAGCACCTGGGAAGCCCCGCACTCCCACACGCCTGAGGCTCACACCAGCCGTGAACCACCAGCCTCACGGGCCAGGCTCTCAACGATCTCCGCTAATGAAAACTCAGCCAATCAGAACTGGTCTCATTCTGAGAGTTATCCTCTTGGGGTCTCCAGAAATTAGGACCAGGCTTGCTTTGCATTTATATCACCCACAGTCCTGGTCAGGAAAACTAGGAGCTAAGCAATGGGTGGGGGGGTGGGTAGGAGTTTATTCACCTGGAGGGAAGCAGGCTAAGGTGTAACCAAACGTCATCTTCAAGTGAGGAAGCAGGATCATCGGGCGAATAATGCCTGCCTGCTCGTCCCCAAGGGCAGGGCAGGTAAAGGTGAGGGTGGACTTAGCATGAGCATCTCATGTTTGACATAGTCAACTTTTTGACGTGAATACCAATAGGTCATTAACTGCTTGACTGCTCGGATGAGGGCGGCTGTGAAGTCCCCCTCTGATGTCCTGTATTGAGATACTCAGTGGGGCTTTCCCAGTTGTCCCCTGATTTAAAAATTCTAGGCTTTAGCTGAAGGAGAAGGAGCTCTGGGTACCCCCTATTCTAGAGAAAGTCTCTATATCAGTCAGGGTCCAGCATCTGAAAGCTGAACCAGACTCCTGCCCCATAATAGAAAAAGCCCTTCAGTAACCACCCCCACCCTAGATCCCCCCACCATCTCTCAGTCTGTGTGGGGAGAGAACTGGGGAGGGGAGTGAGCAAGAGTAATGGGGCCACTGGTCTGGGAGCCACTGGTGGAATGTTCCTGAACAGAGGTCATTTCCTTCCCTTCTCCTTCTCTCTGCACCAGCCCATCCTCAACCTGAAATCCAGTAGAAGACTTCAAGAGAATTCCTCATGAAGACTGGGGTGCCTTAAGAAGGGGAGACTGGGACCTGATTTTGCATTTGGACTTCTGTGTAGGCGGCAGACGGTGTGCCCTGCGCAGGAAAAGGGAAGAGGATGGAGGAAGATGGGGGAACTGACCATGGGTGGCAGAAGAGCCTGCTCTCCCATCGTTTGGAAGGACAGAGGTGTGTGAGATTCTCATGAATGAGTGAACACTGTTTGAGCCTTCCTGTCTGTACCTGCAGAGAAACAGTAATGAAAAAGAAGATCACAACTGAGAATAAAGAGATGTTTGCTGTTTATCCTCAGGCTCTCCTCCCAGCTCCTAACCTTATGGGAACTAGAGACAGAAGACGAAAAGGGAGACGTCCACCCAGTGATGACAGAGGGGAAGATTTGCATCTGATAGAAGAATGAAGATGTAAACTGGATACGACTGGTTTCATAACTGAAAGTGAACAAAAAATCTTAGAATCTATCCAAGATGCTCTTAAGTGGTAGGAAATATTGGCTTCAAAGTGCTGCAATGCATACCATTCCACACCTACTAGATTGATGAAAATCCAAAACACTGACAACACCAAATGCTGATGAGGATGTGAAGCAACAGGAACTCTCATTCATTGCTAGTGGGAATGGAAGATTCAGCTATTTGGGAAGAGAGTTTGGCAGCTTCTGACAAAACTAACATATTCTTGTCACATAATCCAGCCATTATGCTTCTCAGTATTTACCTCAAATTAGTTGAAAACTTATGTCCACACAAAAATGTGCACGTGGATGTCAACAGCAGCTTTACTCATAATTGCCCGAACTTGGAAGAAACCAAGATGTCCTTCAGTAGGTGAATGGATAAACGGTAGTATATCCAGACTGGAATACTATGCAGCACTGAAAAGTAATAAGCCACCAATCCGTGAAAAGACAGGAATCTTAAACGCACACTACTAAGTGAAAGAAGCCAATCCGAAAAGGTTACAGGGCGTATGATTTCAACCACGGGACATTCTGGAAAAGGCAAAACTATGGACACAGTAAAGAGATCAGTGGCTGACAGGGGCTAGCAGGAGGGAGGGGTGAACAGGTGGAGCACAGAGGATATTTAGGGCAGTAAAACTATTCTGTATGATACTATAATGGTGGCTACATGTCAGTATAAATTCATCGAAACCCATAGGCTGTACAGCACCAAGTGTGAACTATTATTGAAACTATGGACTTTGGGTGATAATGATGTGTCAGTTAGGTTCACGATGGTAACAAATGTACACTCTGGTGGGAGAGCTGATAGTAGAGGCGGCTGTGCGTGTGTGGGGTTAGGGGGTGTATGGAAACTCTACTTTCTGCTCAATTGTCTATAAACCTAAAACTACTCTAAAAAAGAAAGCATTTTTTTTTTAAGTGTTACAGTGAGCAGGCTGTGGCAGTGACTGAGGGAGGCTCTGTTGCTCACTTAGCACCCATGCCGTCTACAATTTGTGGAGAAGAGGTTGCCAGCCCGCCTGGTTCTCACTGTGATCTTGCTGTCGTTCACTGGGCTGTGAAGGCTGCCCCACAGGGACTGAGAACCCAAGCAGTGAACACAGAAGCGTGGCTGGAGGAAAGCAACAGAGAACACAGCAGGGTGGAGGCTGGCACGGAGCCATCCACCTGCCCAGCCCCGGCGCGGAAGTCGGTGTGGCTGGAAGTCCACCCTCAACAGGAAGCAGGAAGCTGAGATGCTCAGGAATCTCTGAAATGGGCGTGCAGTGAGGGTTGGGGAAAGAGGCCACGAGAATTTGGGGCAGGACCATTCCTACCAAGATGAAATTAAGTTTCCTGTGGAAGGTACACACTGTTTTCCCCACATATGACTTGGAGCAAAAAACACTTTTTTGTTTAATTCTGAGAACTTGATAGCTAAACTCGCTAAAGACAATTACAAGGATGTTGGGCATATCAGTAGAGCAACGATGCTGAGCTGGCGTAAAATTAAGATGAGGAAGAACTGAAGGATATTAGTGAGAAGCATCTTTAATTGTAATGACTTATGCCTTAACGGCCTAATATGTTGTTAGTGCCATAGCGAAAGATACTAGAATATGATTTTCATCATGATAGTTCTCTCTTAAGGATCTTGGAGTCTTAACAGACAGTAAAAAATGAGCTTTCATAGCTTACTGATGGGGAGGAGTATCAACTGAGAGCAGTGAATGTCTTATGACTGTTCTTAAAAGCTTCGACTGGGGGCTTCCCTGGTGGCGCAGTGGTTGAGAGTCCGCCTGCTGATGCAGGGGACACGGGTTCGAGCCCTGGTCTGGGAAGATCCCACATGCTGTGGAGCAGCTAAGCCCGTGCGCCACAACTACTGAAGCCCGCGTGCCTAGAGCCCGTGCTCTGCAACAAGAGAGGCCACTGCAATGAGAAGCCCGCACACCGCAACGAAGAGTAGCCCCCGCTCACTGCAACTAGAGAAAGCCCGTGCACAGCAACAAAGACCCAATGCAGCCAAGAATAATAAATAAATAAATTTATTTAAAAAAAAAAGACAAATGGCTAAATGAGCTGCCTGGGTATTCATAGGAATAAGTGACATATGAATAAGTGACCAGGTTCTCTTATGTGAACCAAAGAGCGGGGGGGAGCCCAGGAGGCACTCGAGAAAAATTGTTCGAAAAATGGACCAAGAACCCCCAAGGACAGAGGACAACAGGGAAGAGCTTTCCTGGCTGAGAGAAAGGAAAAGCTGCTCCGGGGGTTCAAAAAAAGAGACTGACAAACCTCAACTACAGATGAGGGTCCATTTGGGGCAAATTTTCACACCCTGGGGCTTCACAAAAATGAAGATCTGAGTCTGTATTGCAGAACCACATCAGGGGTGACACTGTATCATGTATAAATGAGGTCCTTCCTGTAGCAAATTCCTTTTCTTTCCTGGATGAATTCACCTCATGTCAAATGCTAAGAAATGAAAATGGTAGCAGGAAGGAGAGTTTCTCCATGAAGCAGAGCCCGAGGCTAAGGCTTACCTGCTCCTACTTTCTCAGGGAGTGCAATGCCAGGGAAGCAAGAGTGAGGGGTAAGGAGAGCGAGGTAAGAAAGGAGGCAGAGGCGGTAGGAAGAGTTAGCGAGCTAGCCCCTATGTGGGGTCCATGTGACTGACTGCTTGCCCGCGGGCTTCTGGGAGGCTACAGGGAATACTGGGTCTCAAGAGAGTCTGAGCGAAGGGAAGATCGGGTCATAATTTATCTACAGGCTCCCGTCTCCTATTGCTCAAAAGTTCCAACACTGGGTCTCGACCTCCCTGCACTTCCATGTTGAGCTTGCATTGGTATCAGAGTGAGTCCAACAGAGTTTGATATCTCAGCATCAATAGAGAGACACCCAGCCATGAGGTGAGAGGTACGTACTGTGGGCAAGGTGTAAGGTGCTGTGCAGTCCACTGGGGAACCTGCACAGAGCTGGTCATCGCAACAGGAGCTGGAGCAGAACAAAGTGGTCAATGGTCCCAAAGACAGGCAAAGCCAAGAGGATCTGAAGCGTGAGAGGTATCTGCTACAGGAAGGGTGCGAGGCAGTAAGACCCCACTAGCTCTTTCCTCTGCCGTTCCACCATGGCTGGACCCACCTTTCCCCACCCAGGTTTACAGACCCATTATGGCTTAAGCAGCCTAAGCTTACCCCAATCCCTTCTTAAATTTTTTTTTGCTGAATACAAAATCTGCCTCCATGTCAGGCTGACTTGGCAACTCTCCCACCTTATGCCTGGATTCATTCTTGTTCTCCTGCCCCAAGGGGCGGCGAGTGTCTGTGTTGACAAGCTCCCAGCTCAAAGCTCGCAGTGCTGGAGTGTTTCCAGGCAGGCTCTTTCCCGGTACAGGGAGTCGGCTTGATCTCATTCTAGTTATCACTCCAGTAACGTTACCTGTCCCTCAGGCTCCCAGGAATACCTGGATCTGTGCCTCTAAACACAAGCTCAGTGACTATCCCTGTCCCTCAAGACAGATTCCTTAAAACCAGTTCCGGCTTGACAGATCTTTGAGGTACCTGTGCATAGCACTTCTCATTTCTGGGCCTGTCTGTTTCGAGGGACACTCAGCTTCTTTTTGACCCCTAGCCTCGACTGGAGACTGATTTTTTTTTTTTTTTTTTTTTTTTTGCGGTACGCGGGCCTCTCCCTTCTGTGGCCTCTCCCGTTGCGGAGCACAGGCTCTGGACGCGCAGGCCCAGCGGCCATGGCTCACGGGCCCAGCCGCTCCGCGGCATGTGGGATCTTCCCGGACCGGGGCACAAACCCGTGTCCCCTGCATCGGCAGGCGGACTCTCAACCACTGGAGACTGATTTTAATCTCAGACACAAACTTTGCCCCTGGGCTAATTCCCTACCACTTGTTGGACCTGCTCATCATCATTGTGCCCAGGTCTAAGTCCCAGCAGCTGCCTGGCCCTACACCTGCCCTGTCTCGCTGCTACGTCATCTCTGTGAATTCGACACTACGGTGACAACAGCTAATCAGGAGCTGATGGAGACTTCATCCTTAGCTGCCTTCTGGCACAGTTCTGGGTAAAAAGGTGCACATGCTCACCTCCATGGCCAGGTAGAGACAGGGATGCAGACACGTGTTACTTATCACGTGGCTTAATGTGGACAAAGCCCCAGGTGATTCTGCATGTGGGTGAAACTGGGTTCACCAGCCTGGAAACAGCCACGGAGAGGAAGAAGGTCAACTGGGAGAGCGCAAGAAAATCAGCCTCTTCCCAGAGCACATGCTGCGATGCAGCACATACCTGAGGTAAGGGGCAGGCTGTTATCTATCTCTCCATCTCTTTCTCTCTCCATCTCTCTGTACTTCTTCTTCCTCTGACTTTCTTTTAATTTTATTTTTCATGTAATACCACGATACAGATGGCAGATCTGGTACTTAAAGGCCTGCCCAAGGCTAGCAGCTTCCCAGCTGCAGACCTAGAATAGAGCCCTAGCTCTCTGACTCTGAATCCAGGGCCCACTACCCTCCACTGCATGGTGGAGGGTAGTGGGCATGGTGTCCTGGGACACCAATCTGTGTCCTCTCCTGGGAACCACACAGGGAGGGCAGACTCTGAGACTCCAATGTAGGATCTCTCTCCTCCAATAAGATGTGATCGGGAGACAGGCAGAGTAAGAAACAGCTCCATTTTTCCACCTGCAAAACTGAGCTTTAAATGACTTGCCTCTGGGCATCTGTGCTCTGTCCACTAGCCCAGAGTCACCTGGGGCAGAATCACTGTCTTGCTGTAGCTTGTCCCTCTGACAAGACGCCTTAAAGCTTCTTTGGTAAGCTTGGTGGAGTAAAAACCATGAGGGAGGTCATGGTCTTATCACAGCTATGACTTTCATGCTGAGTGCTTAATCACTCACATTAATGGGAAGGGGGTTACATCTTTAGAAATGCTTTTTCCCAAGGTTAATATTTCATGCTAAGTCTATTCACCCTTTTGACATTTTTGTGACCTGTGTACAGCAGTCTCATATGTTCACAATAATGTTCAAATTGAAAGAGCATGATGATCACTTCACAATACAAAAAATACTTTGTTAAGTCAATTTTAAGCATCTTGTTATATTTGAGACTTGCATCCAATCAGATATCTTCCTTTTAAAGCTCTGCCTCCTGTATTTTCCCAGGACTGTTAACAATATTGAAAGGCTAAGAAGAGAATGCTGACTTCCCTGGGGATCTCAGGTGTCCATGTGTTTCTTGTCCCCTCTTAAAGGCTAATGACCTTTAGACAAATGAACGTGATCTACTGAGTTAAAAACTTTATGAGTCTGTAATTGTTAGCTTAATTTGGACCTGATCTCGAGTTTCTGTTTAGTTGGCTAGATACAGGTGGTATGTTCCAGTGCTGGAAACATCACCAATGCCCGTTCCAGGCCATATGCTGGTTCTTTACATAGGTTCATTTATTTAATTCTTGCAACAGCCCAGCAAGCTAGGCATTATGATGTCCAATTCTCAGAAAAAGAAACAGGGGCTCAGAGAGGCTAAACGATTTGCCCAAGTGTGTGACAGAATCACTCCAGCAGCGCCTTGACTTCCAGGCCAAAATCTAATTTTCTGGAATTCTCATGGTGCCTTGGATTCAGTTCAGAACCTACGGAAGTCATACCTGTTCTTTGCTTGGGCATCTGGGATGCCATGGGCCCTGATGGGGCAGAGTGAGACTCAAGAGTCCACCCCGATGCAAAAAAAAACAAGAAAAAATGCCGGGGATAAGGAGTGACCTTTCCTTAAATTCTACCAACTTTGTAATTTTTCGGGGTAGAGGTGGAGAACAGCAACAGTATGTAGTCATCCTTGGACATGCAGTCCAGTGCAGTGTGATCCTTTCTGAAGCCCAGCAGGCTTTCTACAGCAGTTCCTGCTGACAGGGGGCCAGGGGCTGCCTGCATCTCAGTAGGAATCTATGGACTACATTTCCCTTAGGGAAGGCTCTGCAAGGAAAAAAATATATACAATTTCCAAGACTTTTCTGTTTCTAAGGACTCACGTGGAGCTTATCATTCACTTTGCTATTTTTAAAACGGTCTAAGCCTGCGTCTAAGCCCTGAACAGTGTCGCCTTTTCTCAGGGACAATCCCTCCCCCCCCACCCCGCCACCCCCGGTTGGAGCATGTTGTGTGCACTGCAACTGGGCTCTCTGTACATCCGTCCTTCTGCACGTTAGTGATTCATCTGGGTCTAATTTAGGCCCCAACACACACCGGGCAGGAACTCTTCAATCCCATGTTCTCTTCAATGTTCAGCAGATTTTGTTCACTCAACAAATGTTAAATGCCAGTAATAACTAACACTTTCTCTCTCTAAATAAAGCACTATTTTGAGACAGCATATGCATGACCATTCTGATTTAATCTTTTATTTAGAGAACAGGAAAAAAAAAAAAAGCCACACACAGATTTGTCAGCAATGCTTGAGTTTCGAAGTCTGAAACTGGGTCATGGTAACAGGATGGAGGATATGGGATGCTGAAGAGTCTGGAAGCACTGAAATTATCTGGGGATGGGAATAATAAAAAGTGTCTTCTGCAAGACATCTTGAAGGAGACGGGGTGGGAGAATGGAAAGAGCGCTGGATGGGGACTTGCAGCTGAGCCAGGGCAGAATTAGCCGGCAGCTTCCTCTTTGTGGGACTCGGGGGTCAAATTGGATGATGCCTGAGAAAGGTCTGCTCATTCACTTAAATGAGTCATTCGTTGAGCACGTATTTATTCAGTGTCTACTCTGTATTCCATACGGGGAAAATATTGGTGAACATGGTCCTCCCCCTAACAGAACTTAGAGATATTCATCAAATAATCTCAAAATAGGTGTGAAATTCAAGTGTAATAACTGTTGTAGAGGAGAGGTACATGCTACATAAAAATAGGAGAGAGAGTCAAAATATCGAATAAGCGCGGACTAAAGGTAACCTACATAAAGCTTGGGGTCTGAAGGTTCCATGTTGTGTCTGGAGACAACCCTCCGGTGGCTGAAGGAAGTAGACTTGGGGTGGTGGCTGTTTACTAACTGGCGCAGAAATATTTCAGATTTTGCAACTAGCGCTCTGGCTGAATACTGGCGTTGTCCAATAGCTTCTAAGAGAAGGATTTGCTTTGGGCTGGAAGACTGGTAAGAGGCTTCATATGAGGGAGACATTTGGGCCAAGACATGAAGAATAAGTAAGAACTAACTAGGGGAAGAGAGGAGGAAGATTATTCTAGGCATAGTGAGTGGAGCATGTTCCAAAGCCCTGTGGCAGAAGGGAACAAAACTTGTTTGAGGAGTTTAAAAAAGTCCAGAAGGGCAGGAGTGCAGGAAGCAATGGGAGGCAAATAGGGGATGAGGCAGCAGATTTGGATAAGATCCAGAACTTGCAGGATCTTGAAGGTCAGTGAAAGGATTTCATTTTTTTCCCTCTGAGCAATGGGAAATCATTAAAGATTTTAAGCTGAAAAGGGCATGGCCAGATTTGCATTTTACACAGAACACTTAAGCTGCTGTGTAGAGCAGGGATGGCCCTAGGAGCAGCTGAAAAGGCTGCTGTGATCATCCAGGGGAGAGGTTGGCGGCTCAGACTAGGATACTGGTGATAAGAGTGGAAAAAGTATATAGTTTCTTGTTTGCTAAGTTGGTAGATGACAGCGATCCACTGAGCTAGGAAACACTCAAGTAGGCTGGGACCATGCTGGAGTTGGGAGCCAGAGAGAGACTGTTGGAAGGGAAGGGGCTGATCATGTTGCAGTGGAGGGGCCACTGCAGTATCCAAGGGGAAACCTGGGTGCTGGGAAATAGTCTGGACTGGAGGTGGGCATTTGTGAGTCATCTTTGCAGCAGGGGTCACTGATGGCCAGATGGTGCAGGAGAAGCCTAGGGAAGAGCAGTGGGCCGAGGAGGGGGCTTGAGAAATTCCAAAAGTTAATGGCCGGCCCTCTATCTAAGAAAGAGTAACTAGAGTGGACGGGGAAAAATAAAGTGGTCCAGTATCAAGGAAGCCAAGGAGAGAAAAAATTCCAAGAGGGCATGGATGACAATTGTCAAATGGGATGAGGATGGAAAGGCCCATCGGCTTGAGCTCGCGAGAGATTTCACTGACGATTTAGTGAGAGCTGCTATAATTTCTTTTAACTTTTCACTTTGAACTAATTAAAGACTCACAAATAATTGCCAGGATAGTGCGGAGAGGTCCCCTGAACCATCATCCAGCTCCCCAGATGTAACGTCTCACACAGCTACAACATCAAAACCAGGAAACGGACATTGGCACAATACAATGAATTCAACCACAGACCTTAATCATATTACAGTAAGAGCTGCTCTGATGGAACGATGAGGCCAGTAGTGGGTGGGGCAGGGAGTAAAAGGAGGGAAGAGAGACATGGTACAGAGTAAATATTTATTGTATTCCACTCTGTGCTAAGCATGAGGCCAGGCCCTGGGCACAGTGTGGAGCCCTGCGGAAACCTTGACATCCTTCACGTTCCCAGGATCTGGACAGGGATTCAGGGGAAGAGAAAGCTGAGGGTAAAAATCTACCTGTGGCAGTGGGTGCCAACGTCAGAGGCCACAGCGGGTCAGGGATCAGGGGCACTAGTGGTGAGTCATTGAGAACAGGCTCTGAACCCCGGCAGTGGCTGGAGAAAGGAAATGTCATCAAGTCTGAATTCCAAGATCTAGGAAGGCCCTTGCTATGGGGTTGGGCGACATGAGTTCCCTTGTGTCTTGGGGTTCAGTGCATTCATCTATAAAGTGGGCTTGTTATGAATGTGTTACTCCTACCCACTAGCTAAATTACCCTCTAAAATTCAAGTAGAAAACGTAAGAGATGTAAAATGTTTTGGGCTCCACTGCAGAAAGGTCCCCTGCTCTTAAAAGTCTCTAAAATCTGAGAGGCATCGGGTTGACAAAATCCCCAGAAAATCTGTCCTGAAGGAAGAGCCTTGATGCTTCTGTCTCTGTATGTGTACTTTCTCTAGCCACTGCCGGGGAGGTCCCTTCTTCCTGCTTTGCCCTGGATCTCAAGAAACAGATTCTACTGAGCTGTATAAGTAGTATAAGTAAGTATAAGTAGTCATTGCCTCCTATGAAAGTTTGAAGATTTTCTTTTCTCTAATACCACCCAAGTTGGCTACCCCCAGGTATCAAATAGCCAACAGTATCATAGGACATGTTTTCTATTTGTCTGTTGTTACGGCTGATGGATGGTCAACAACCAGAAAAATAATTAAGTAGATGAAACCGTGAGGATAGATATTACTGCTGTTCCTTATTCCAACTCCTACCCCACTGGGCTCATTCCGTGAAGCTGTGTTCTCAAGATGGAAGGAGGCAAAGAAGAGGAAGTCAAAGGAAGAGACACAGATGGAACGTGGCAGCAAGACCTGGATCCCCACGGGACTGGGGCTGCAGTCAGCCTCATTTAGACAGGTGTGCTGGGAGGTTCCCCTCGCCTGCCTCATTCCATCTCAGCTGCTGGGACTTAAAGAGTGCTGGCTGCTGTGTGAGAGAAGCTGTAACAGGAGGCTCTGGTCCTGCATACTAATTGGCCCATTTAAATGACTTTTCATACCCTCCCTGCAACTGCAACAATCCCCTCTTCCGAAATCGCCTGCTCCTAGCGGAGGAGGCTGCTACCATGGCAACCAAGCCTTCCAATGCTGAGAAAACTCACCATAGAGATGTGGGGAGAAAAATTCCACTGTTGGATTTCCAAAGAAGAAGGGCTCAAAGGGGAGGGAGAAGGAGAACAAAGATTTGGGAGAGGATGTGACTGGAGTCAGGGAGCTTTCCCGGCTGAGGGCTGTGGGTGCCCCATACAAATGTGCGTCCAGTCACATAAACCCACAGAGATAAGATCAGAGGGGGCCTGGCTCTCTGAGACACCATCTACATACGCTTATGTTCACATCACCTCACCCACAGGGTGGCCAGTACAGAAGAGTGAAGACAGGAACACGTCTGCAACGGCCTGTCTCCTTAATAAAATGCTCCCTCCATCCTCTGTAAAATACAGAGAAGTTCGAATGTGCTCTGATCAAAATGTGGACTTTGTCACTGAGAGCTTTTGTTATTGTTTTTGCTCTACTAGAAAATCGTATTTTGGGCTTCCCTGGTGGCGCAGTGGTTGAGAGTCCGCCTGCCGATGCAGGGGACACGGGTTCGTGCCCGGGTCCGGGAGGATCCCACATGCCGCAGAGCGGCTGGGCCCGTGAGCCATGGCCATTGAGCCTGCACGTCCGGAGCCTGTGCTCTGCAACGGGAGAGGCCACAACAGTGAGAGGCCCACGTACTGCAAAAAAAAAAAAAAAAAAAAAAACCTAAAAAAAAAAAAATAAAATCATATTTGGAGCATATTTGAAATTATATCTTCTTTGAAAAGAGAGGAAATATATTCTACATGACGTGTGTATTGTTTGCCTGGTGCATTTGTTTGGAGGCAGCCTGCTCCCACCCACCATGACCCAAGACTTTGTGATGTTGCTGTGGGGAAAGATGCCAGGCCAACGGCATCTGGAGCCTCTTAAATAGGACAAAGCAACAGACAGGGGTGTTTGGTTATCCCCTCTAATTCTGGGGTCCCCCTCAGCATTGTCTGAAGCTCTATCCTTCCTGAAATACTTTAATTCATTCCCCTCTGTTCCTTCAATCTCCCCTTCAGATCCCTTTTCTTCCTGTTTCTAAAGCAAGGCAGTGTCTTTTGCGTCACGAGCCCGTGGCATCATTTCTGAAACACCCCAGTGTTCAGAAGCTGGCGCACATAATGTCAAAAGGGGTGTTTAGTTCTCAAAACCAAAGCAAACACACACACAAATGTTCTCTCCGGGACCAACGTGGGAGAGAGTTTCTAAAGGCCGACCACAAGCTGATTGTGTTTCTGACAGTCCCCTTCTCTCAAAGGAACGGGCAAATTCCCCCACGCCTTTCTATGTGCCTGACAACTCCCAGAACCGAGCCAGGGCTGGGAGCTCCCTTCAGATCCAAGCCAGAAAAGCCTGAGAGCAGGAGATGGCCTGCGCTTGGAGAATGAAGCACTGGAAACCACACAAAAACAGGAAGCACTTGTTTTTCAGATGGAACAGAGAAAAGCCTTCTTTGGTTGTGTAAGATACACAACAATGTCATATTTACCTTTGTTCCTCTGATGTCATTTTTGACACAAAGACTTTGTGACATGCTTGACTCCCAAGCCCTGGTTTTCAATGTGACATTTGATAAATCTTTCATTCATTTCTTTTCAACAGATACTTATTGAGCAAACTCTGCTATATGCCAGAAACACAAAGACAAATACCCGCCTGGCCTCCTTTTAGAGAGTAGTGGAGATGATAGTAATCTCCTACATTTGCAGACTACTTCTAGTTTCCAAAGCACTTCACACACATCATCTCATTTAATTCTGGGGACCAGCCTACCCGGCAGAGTGTAGATAAAGCCTGGGCTGCCTGAGCAAGGAACGAGAGGCAGGAAACCCTTGACAAAAGATGCCACCAGGGTTGGCGGGTCTTATCCTTGATATTAGCAACTCACTTTGCACCTAGGAAATTTAGGTGCTAAAAGTACGTGTTCTCTGGGTACCGAAGTGCAAGGCTGAGTATGCAGAGCCTCTCGGGAGATTAAGTATGTTATCCTTCAAAGAAATCTTTGAAAGTGAGGACACTTTATTCAGAAAGAAAATTGGCTTTACTCCCAAAGAAGACTGCAAAGAAGATATTTGCAAAGAGCTGGCTTAATGAGGTAGAAAGAAAACTGAACAAGGAGTTGGGAGGTTGATGGTCTGGTCCTACGCTGTGGCTTTTGGCAAATGAGGAAATTGGGCCAGATTATTTCTAAACTGTAGGTCAAAAATTCTGCATGATTGACCAGACAGGTTTGCCACTTTAAATGTTGTTTAGCAGTTTCTGAAAAAGGTTTGAGCAAATGCAGTTTTAGAAATTATGCAATTATTGTTACTTATATGTGTATTTACATAATTGCCAAGACTGGTCCAATGTCAAGGGCTAAATAGCATTTTCTAGGTCTTGTTTTGAGGTCTCCTGTCACATGTACTATAGGAAGGATAAGGATGGGAAGCATAATGCCTGGAACAAAACAGACATTCCATCAGCATTTGCTTCATAAACACATGAAGACACAGATGAATGAATGAATAAATGAGGGACACATGACCTTAGGGAGCAAAGAACAGAATTTTGTCCTGACGACAACCTGGAGAATGCGAAAGGATATGGTTCTGAGAAGTGTATCAAAGTATCTTCCGCCAAAAACAAAAGCCACGCAACCAGGAAACAAAATAGTCCCTTGCAGGGAAGTGGGGTGGGTGGGTACATGTGTACAAGAAGTTTTAGTTTTGCTCCTTTAGTCCTACTATTGTTTCCTCAAGGTTAGTCTGGTGATTTATTGTTAAGTAGCTGAGTTGCTTGTGTTCTCTGATGCTAGATATTTGCATTTGGAAAACGCAACCAGCCCCAAGCCAACACAATTCTGTGCAGATCCAAGCATCAGTTTTAAGTCCAGAGTCCCAGCTTATAGCAAAGACATTTGTCATTTGATGTCACCTCCTGCCATCAGATAAGTCACTCATGGTCCCTTCTGCTCCTTGGCATTTTGGCTTGTGGGCTGTCACATTGACAGTGCCCCCAAGCTTATGTCCACCCTGTCTGCTGTGTAGGTGAACCCTGAAGGACTTGACACCTCTAGACTGTGTCTCCCGGGGAAATGTGCTCATTCTTCTGGATCTTGTCAACTCTCTTCAAAATACAGCACAGTCTTCTTAGTATCACTCTATGAACCCCCCGCCCAATACACGAGAGCATCTAGCATTTACTTTTTCTGATAAAACTACTTACGGGATTATCATTTTATGCATAAACTTTGTCCTTCCAATAACATTAAAATGTGTAGAGTGGAAACTGTATTTGGTGCATATCTGTGTCCCCAGAGTGCCCAGGAGGTGTTAAATAAGCATTTGTTGATTGATGGTGATGACAAACTGAAATTTTCATGGCGTAATCACAGTTTGGGCATACAAAAATGGACTTGGGCGGCCATTGACCATCTGGTCTCAGACACGTCTCTGCATCCCTGAAAACTTGGACTTTCTTTGAGCTGTACCAGGTCCAAGGACATCACCAGCCATATTCAGAACAACACCTGCCAGCTGCAACCTTACAGTCTCAAGGTCTCCCTTTATAATCATGCAATCATTTCGGGCTCCAACCAACCCTTACTTAACAAGCACCGTAACTTCTTGCCAGCTCCAATTATAATTCTCAATAAACAACTCATATAACTAACTATAACTTTGCTGTGTTTGCCTTTATAGCAAAGCCTCCCCATTTTGCAGTCTAGTGGAACATAATTCAGGTGCTTCTTAAATCTTGTGTCTCCTGGGCTGTAGTCCTAACAAACCCAAATAAACACCTTTTTATTTCAATCAGGTTTCTGCCTCTAAAATTTTGGTTAACAATGGATAATAAATACATAATGGTATGCATAATAAATACATTAAGGAAGTAACTGCAGCATTTAAAAAGTGTCAAATTAGAAATTTACAACTTTTAAGCATAGGCAAATATAGAGCATTAATTATATGTGGACCAGAATTGTAAAAAAAATTTTAAGTACAATAAAAGTTCAGAAGTTCCATCATTAAAATTCTTATTGTAAAAATAAATGAAAATTTGTATTTTCTGCATCATAAATATACTTTAGTAGTGGTAAGTTTAACAATGAAGAAGAAATTATTTACTGGGCATATACCCTGAGAAAACCATAATTCAAAAAGAGTCATGTACCACAATGTTCATTGCAGCTCTATTTACAATAGTCAGGACATGGAAGCAACCTAAGTGTCCATCAACAGATGAATGGATAAAGAAGATGTGGCACATATATACAATGGAATATTACTCAGCCATAAAAAGAAACGAAATTGAGTTATTTGTCATGAGGTGGATGGACCTAGAGTCTGTCATACAGAGTGAAGAAAGAGAAAAACAAATACCGTATGTTAACACATATATATGGAATCTAAAAAAAAAATGGTTATGAAAAACCTAGGGGCAGGACAGTAATAAAGATGCAGACATAGAGAATGGACTTGAGGACACAGGGAGGGGGAAGGGTAAGCTGGGACGAAGTGAGAGAGTGGCATGGACTTATACATACTAACAAATGTAAAATAGATAGCTAGTGGGAAGCAGCCGCATAACACAGGGAGATCAGCTAGGTGCTTTGTGACCACCTAGAGGGGTGGGATAGGGAGGGTGGGAGGGAGATGCAAGAGGGAGGAGATGTGGGTATATATGTATATGTATAGCTGATTCGCTTTGTTATAAAGCAGAAACTAACATACCATTGTAAAGCAATTATACTCCAAAAAAGATGTTAAAAAAAAAAAGAAGAAATTATTTAAAGAGAAAAGCAGGAACAGAATTATCTCCTCACGTGCACCATTGCTTAGTTAATCCTTCTGCTCAGAAAAATACTTCAGTTGTTCAATTTGGTGTTACTAATTTTTCATTCTTAATGCTGTGCTACCCTTTGATTCCTCAAAAACGAATCATGAGCTTTGAATGTTTGTGAGGCTACGAGGACGGATCTAAAGAAAAGCAAAAGGAGGGAGTTTAAATGATGGAAGAAAGAAAATTTTATTCTCTGCTTTCTTCAAAGACTGGTGTTCCCCTCTCTGAAGTGAGTAAACAATACTACGTGCATTTTCCTAACTTAAAAAAGAAAATGGGGGTGGGGTTTCTTATCCATGTGTTTTATAAAACTCCATCACAATCCATGTGCTGAGTCACCTAAATGTAGTTACCGGATCATTTCTTCTTCCACCCAAATCAGTTATGACCAGATATTGATGACAGCCCAACCCATTTAAAGCTGGGTGCTCAGTTAACATAAATCTGCAATAATGCCCTTTCAGTAGAGTATTAGGCTACAAGGCTGAATTTCCTAACAATTTCCTTTCACCTTGAAATGCAAAATTGGGCCATTTTGGGTCTCAAATTCTCACGTTTTTAAATCAAAAGATATCAAATCTATGGTCTCATTTACAAGAGAAAGTGTGACTTTTCTCCCTCAGTCTCATCAGAAACAGCCCCAGCTAACTGCCTTCACATTTCCTTGGTGACATCACCTGTGTTTCAAGGCCCACTTATCAGATGATCTCCTCTGATTGAAAGGATACTTTTACAGGGTGTTTAGATATATCTTAGAATGTCCTGAGTGGGACAGTTAAATTAAAATCACCTTTCTGGACTGAAACACAGTGAGTACGAAAGTGGGTCCCCAATTATGGGCACAAGTCTCTCTCTCCCCCCTCACTCTAACTCTTTTGCTCCTCTCGTCAATAATTTATTAAATCGTTTCAGCAGATCTAAAGGAATGAAGTCTACCAACAAATGAGATGCATAAATGACCATGAAAGTTGTTACTATCGTAAGTGGAAGAAGTTTTGAGGGTGGCAAAGCTTTCACCACCCTTTCAGTGGTGACTGGAGCATTCCTTTTAAAGAGTTACCATCAGTCAGTCTGAACTGGGGAGGGCTTGAGAACTTTATCATTTGGCTTGAGGGCTGTTTGTCCAAGGCTAGTCATCTCTGGCCTTCATATAGCAGCCAGATAAGAATTGTAATTTAACCTATTCATACCTTACTGTCTAGCAGCCACCTTTTCAACTCTGGGGGTGGTTCTACAAAGAACACAGAGAGTATCTCTGTGTAATTAAAGTTCCAGCTGCATGGATCTGCTCACTAGAAACTCAGAGTCCCGGAGACCCGTGTCTCAGAGGCTTCCCCTGTCCCCTCCCACATTCTCTCTTGTTTCCTCCTTTTTCCCGCCCTTTCTGGCTTTATAATTCATCTCTGAAACTGTGGCAGACAAACTGCAAAGAAACTAATAGTCTCACTTCCTAACTAAATTGCGTGCTCCTTGAAGGCATGTCCTATTTATCTTAACACAGAGCCTTAATAAATGTTTGGGGGAATTAATGGAAGTTCCCTTTGCCGATGATGATGCTGGCAAAAACAATACTTGCGTGCAAATGAATCATGCACCTTAAAATCTTCAATCCTCTCTCAAATTGTGCTTAACCCATTCAAGGAGGGTAGATTTTATTCTTCAAGAAGATACCACAATAATGTTTACCCATATTTGTACCAAACAATGAACATAAATATTAATTCGCGGGTAGGTATCACTCTTAACGAGTCAATCGCATACTGAAAGGGCAGGCTACTAGCGCTTAGCTTTTTGGCAGAGGGATAGTTAAGATCTCTGGCTGTGGAGGGAACACGCTGCAGGTTCAAATCCTGGCTTTCAACCTTTGTTGACGGTGTGGATGTAGGCCTTTACAGCAGGGCCCAGGATACTCGTGGAGTTGTTGGCTGAATTTATGAGTAGCACCTATAATGTTCTCAAAGAGGTTTGTCCTTAGTAAGGCTCAAGAAACCTTAGTCATCAGCCAGCTGATCACAGTACTACTCTCTCAAGCAGAGATACAAATTATGGGGTTTCACAAAGGGCAACCTCACTTTGTTTCCATCATGGGAAAGGGACATGAAAATAACATCAAGAGATTGATTCATACCTGATTACTAGTTCCCTATGTGCCTGATTTGTCTAAGTAAAAATAATATATGGACAAAGGGCATGGCTGTTTCTACAAACAACCTTGCAAGGACAGATAAGAGATTTTTTGTCTCTTTTTCCTAAAAAGACACAGTCTTGTACTGGTAGCTTACTCAAAGGCATTTCTATAATAGGAGAACAAAGTCATGCTCACAGCCCATAATGACAGCAGCAACTCTACTGTCCTACTGGTTAACATACTGATACTGTTTCAAGGGTTCATAACGTATGTTCATTCATGTGATCACCATCTGCCAAAGATACAGGAGAGAGAGAATCAAAGTGAAACAGAGAAGGTTAAGAAGTTTTACTTTGGCAATACAATGAATTAGTGGCAACAGTGAGACTGGAACCTAGGTACCTTGACTCTAAACACCCAGCTCTTTTTAGTTTACCATGAAATACTCCCTTATGAACTACAGTTAATTTCTAAAAATCTGAGTACATGCAGTAAACATTCTGTCATACCATGTGGTGGTGGTTCTCAGCAAGTAAGCCTAGACAAGCAACATCTGCTTTACCTGAGAACTTGGTAGCTGTGTAAATTCTTGGGGCTACCCTAGGCCTCCCGAATCAGAAGCTCTGGGGGTGGGGCCCACAGTCTATTTAACCAAGCCCTCTGTGTGATTCCCATGCACACCAAAGTTTGAGAGCCACTCCCCTAGAACAAGGAGGCTAGTAATAACTAAATTATCTCATTTAGTCTTTACAACAGCTCCAAGATATGTAATATCATCATCACAATCTCAGATAGAGGAAACCAAGGCTCTAAAAGAACAGTCAATCTTTCTAACATCATGTGATCAATAAGAGAAAACTGAAGCTCACACCTATGTCTGCCTGACTCCAGAAGTCCAGCTCCTACACCCACTGCCTCATTGCCTCTCAACAAGTGTAATTGTCAGAAAGAATTTTACTAGAAAGTATTCAAATCTGTTTATCTATAATTTCTATCCAAAAAAGGCTATTCTTTTTCTTCACAAAAGAACTTCCCATTTAAAATGATGGCTATCATGTCCCCCTACTCCCATCATATAACTTAGGGGATCAAGTATTAACATAATCAGTTTGACAGTGGAGATCTGAGCTTTTCTACAAAATGATCACACAAATACCCAACTCCAGTGGGATCCAGGCTCATATAGCCTAAGTCACTTTTTATACTACTCCAAATTTGGAATTGAAGAACACTTTTTTTTTTTTTTTTTTACAGTACGCGGGCCTCTCACTGTTGTGGCCTCTCCCGTTGTGGAGCACGGGCTCCGAACACGCAGGCTCAGTGGCCATGGCTCACGGGCCCAGCCGCTCCGCGGCATGTGGGATCTTCCCGGACCGGGGCATGAACCCGTGTCCCCTGCATCGGCAGGCGGACTCTCAACCACTGCGCCACCAGGGAAGCCCTGAAGAACACTTTTGGTCGCTGACCTCCTCAAACGGTTGGCACTTATTTTCTAAGGGAATAAAAATGTAATTGACTTCCATTTCCATAACTAGAACTAGCTCAAGGATGCAAAGAGAGTTGTTTATAGTCAGGTAAAGACTTAAAATAATGGTGAAGGCCTGAGTTAGCAGAGGAAGCCCCCAGTGGAAGTCTTGAAATACTTTTCAGAGAACAGCAGGTGCTCTGTGGCTATGTCCTGGAATCTGTTGATGCTAATCTCAGGACAGGGCCTGTGCTTAAGAGGTTGCATATTTCATTTAATGTTGCTTCTCACTCCATCAGTCTTACCTTGGGGTCATTAAGTTTTCAGGGAGCCATGGGAACAGAACTGATGATAAACTTAAAGGACAGCAATTTGGTATTAAGATGCTGTCAAAGGGCAAAAGGGTAGTAATTTTTAAGACTAGAATTGGGAACACTTAAGGGGCCTTTTTGTCCTTAGCTCATGCATCTGCAAAATGACCTCGCTACCAAGAACTGATTCAGAAGGGTCAGAATAATAGTATGTGCCCTTTCCCACCTCCCTATCCTTGCTTTACCCAACAAAAGTTGGGTGGGGAAAGAATGAGACAGAAGAAGGAATCCACCACAGCTCTGAGAAAGAAAATCTATACAATGTCCTTAACTGCATGCTGTCCATCCCCTTTGATAAATAGTCATGCATTATTATATTTTGTTTACAAATCTTTGTGAAATGGAAATTAACTGCGGATATGTGCTATCTTTGAAATTATTTTTAAGTCAAAGCATATAAATTACTTCCTTTAAACCTAATGGTCATATGAACATCAAACAGTAGCTATGCCATGTACTGGAGATGTGTTACCCTACATTTGTCTATTCTGTGGCATGTGCACAGAAGTGTAATTTTATCATTAGCACATTGGTTTGTAGCTAAGAGGTAAAATAGGTAGAGAGCTTGGGACAAAGAGAATAAGGTGGATCTGCGAAAAGCATAGGATTTTTGTGAGGACAGTGTTAGCATGTAAAGGGAGAGGCACTTGGCTACCATGTGGATTTAGAGTAGATGCCTCCTTTCATATAATTTAAGGTTAAGGTCCTGCTGAGAAAGAATCCTGATCAATTGCGCTTTGCTAGTCCTCAGTCAGTAAGAGCCACCCAGGGAAACTGGGTCCCTCCTCGCAGTGTGGCCATGGGTGGGTTTTCCTAAAAGCCACCTTGGTTAAAGGCCACCAAACTCTGCTCCCTTTCCTAAACCTCTAATACTGACATCTCATATTAAAACTTTGTACCATGAAGGTGTATAATTCATGATTCAACCTAATCAAAAGGAAAAGTGTTATTGCATGGAAGCACTAAGAAAATGCAAAACATTCTTAATGTACATTAAGAATGTACATTAAGAATGTACATTTACATTTGCGTTAATCAGAATGTTTACCCAACAACAAAGGCACTGGGTAGAAATTCAGAAATTAAATCTCTTGGTTAGTTATGCCATATGATGCCCGTCCATCAACTGGATTGTTATTCCCCTTGCCCACTGAGTTAGCTGATTCCTTGACTAAGCCAATTTAATTCTAGCTGCATAGATTCCTCTTCAGGCTAATCAATAAACATCCAGAAACTATCATTTTAAAGGTTAAACGGCTAAATGATTCAAAACACAGGCATCTCAAAATGATTTCTCTCATCAAAACTCTTTCCTTTTTATCCTGTGGACATGATGACTGAAGTGAAATGGTATTTTTTAAAAAATACAATTCTTCCGCTTATGGAGAAAAAGGACATTGGAGTATCATGCTTCCTCAACGGACTGAAGAAAACAATGAAAAACTCAACAAGTTCCAATGATTATACAACTTGAACTATAGGTTAGATAAACTATGTTTTGTTTCCAAAATAAAATGGAAAACAACGGATTAGGAAAAATATTTGCTTAATTACATATAGATGAGTAATTACATACACACACACACACATGCACACACACACTCACATCCCACATATTTTAAGGAATTACTCAGTTAAAAATAAATTAAGTCCTCAATGTGTAAAAGGCACATAGGCAGAAAATCTACATAAGAAAAAACAAGAATGGGTTACAAAAATTGGGGAGTGATTGATTTAGTCATTTGTCCTTTCCAGCTCCTTTGGAAAGATCTTCTCTACCTGTGAAGGCATCACCTAAATTCATGTTAAAACCTGGCATGGGTATCTGAAGAATTTATTTCAGACTACTTCCTCTCTCACAGTTTGACCCACTAACTCTTGCTTCTATCGTCCCAGTTTCTTCATTACATCTACTCTAAGGTACATGTTCAGCATTACATGCTTTGATGTCCCATCTTGGACACACTACCCAAGTGGGACCCGGCATGCCCTCCTTCAGATTCACATTCAGCCTCTGCCCTTGTATTGGGATGGTGCGGGAGGGACCTTCTTGGCTGTTGACCTCCTGCCTTGCCCCAGAGGAACTCATCAACAGTCAGAGGGACAGAAATCATGCATCCATAATCAGAGGAATCCAGATTCACACCCAGGGGACAGTGTTTTATTTAAGAATTTGCCAAACTTTTCATTTAATCACCAATCATCTCAGGCTTGGATGCAATTGAAACACCCAGGGATTGGTGGTCACCAACATTTATATCGCGGTGTATCCTGTGCAGCTGTTTTAAAAACGGGATGACAATACAGATTGAGAGTCATAATGATGTTCATATTCTGTGAGCCTATGAGTCCTCTATTGGAGCTTATCCTATGTAAATCATTCAAAAGAAGAAAAATGTCCTACATGCAATCATGCGCTTTGCACAGTTATTTAAAATAGTAAGAAAAGGAAAAATCTGGAAATCCAACGATAGGGAACAATTAGGCTAATTACGGTAACTCAACTTGATGGAACATTACTTAGTCATCAAAAATGATCATTATACAGTGATCATTCACTGTAACAAGAGAAATGTCTATCATAGAAGACTATGCACAAAAACTAAATAAGAATTCTAAGTTCAACATGATTACAACTACATAATGTGTGTATATGTACACAGTGTATATGCTACAGATCCTCATTAATCATAAAGTCTGTATTTGCAGATTCGCCTACTCCCTAATATGTATTTGTAATCAATACTCACAGTGCTTTCCTAGTTATTCACAGTGAAAATTTGGGGTCATCTTCACATTCCCAGTTAAGCTGCAACAAGGCAACACTCTGCCTTCTTGTTTTGGCTCTGACACTGTAAATAAGCACCTTTTTCATGGTCTATTTAGTGCCATGTTTTTTGCATTTGTATGTTTTTTGCTGATGAATTCACTGTTTAAAGTGGTCTGCAAGGGTAATGCTGAAGGGCTGTCTAGTATTCCTAAGGGCAAGAAGGACATGATGTACCTTACAGAAAAAAATATGTGTGCAGGATAAGCTGCATTCAAGCATAGTTATACAGTTGGCCGTGAGTTCAGTGTTAATGGCTCAAAAATATATATTAAAGAAAGTGTCTTAAAACAGAAACACACATAAAACAAGGCTATGTATTGATCAGCTGACAAAAATATCACGACCAGAGGCTCACAAAAACCTAACCGTGTATTTCCCCTAGGAGCAATGGTTCAGTATTTACTATCTCAGTGTTTGTAGAACACAACTACCGCTAATAATAAGAACTGACTGTATATACATACCTAGACATATGTACATATATACCTAGACGTAGATACATATATATACACACATATACACACACAATATAAGAGATTAGTGTGTACAAATACACATATATGTAATTATGTGAGCTTAAGAATGGTTTAGCTTCTCTCTTAAAATTTTTAAAATGTTTTTATAGCATGGCTTTTACCATGAAAACATTTAAAATGGACAAAAGCCAAAGAACCCCTGTTGACTAATAACAGAGCTCTCTAGTCATATGTATAGGTCTCTTAGAATCAGTGCCTTACAACCTCCATCAAACAAAGCAGGTTGGCCAGCATGTGTCCTTCATGCTGCTTTCCTGGACACGTCACCTGATCTTGCAATGTTTAAGTTGGCTCTACTAAGAGGTAAGAATAATATCGGGCCTAGTATGAATGTATACATTAAAATCTTGCAGTAAGTTTCCCAGGGAGATATTCTGATTATCTTAGGCCTCTATCAATGTCTTCAGAGTATCTATTCTAAATTGTTCCTTGGTAACAATTGACTGAGTTTTCTCTTCCAAAATTCACAAGTTGAAACCCTAACCCCAAATGAGATGCTATTAAGAGGTGGGACCTTTGGGAGGCAGTTAGAATTAGATGCAGCCATTAGGCCCTCATGATGGGATTAATGCCCTTATAATAAGAGGAGGCAACGAGGAACCTCTCTTTCTCTCTCTTTTTCTTTTTGCTTCCTCTCTGTGTTCACATGCCAAGGAAGGCCATGTGAGGACATAACCAGGAAGAAGGCCCACACCAACAAGCTGACCATGCTGGGACCCTGACCTTCAGACTGTGAGAAATAAATTTCTGTTTTTTAAGCCATCTGGTCTATGGCATTTTGTTACGGCATCCCGAGCTGACTCATGCACTTGGGTTCAGAGGACAGAGCGTTGGGTGTGGAATCATCACAGGCTGGCTACATCCTTTTACCAAAAGTCACAGCTCCTGTCAGATGGCCCTGTCCAGGTGCTACCCTTCTTGGATTCACTCCTTCCCCTGTCACTTCAGACCAACAGGTGATGGGGTCCAACACTATCCCTGTGGTTTCCCTAAAACCTATGTACATTTTTGTAAATAGTCCTTTAATTCAAATATGGTTCTATTACTCAGTGTGGCACTTTTTTCCTACCAAAACTCCGACAGGATCCAACAAAACATGGGAATTGCTAAAAAGATTATTTTTATAAAAACAAAATTCCAAACATTATCTCTCTGATAAAGAGACTGAGACCCAAGAACTCCTAATTAACTGGTAACAATGTCACATCCTCAAATGGGGTCACCATGGGACAGCGGCTGTTGCATGGCCTATACTGCTTGGCGTGTGATGACAATGCCAGTGTGATGGTAAGAAACGAAATCTTCTCTGATCTGCCTAGAGCAAAACTTATTCATATTACATTTTTCTTCCCATAGTCTATGAGCCAGATTGTCCATAATCTCTGGTTCCATTTTTATTTTTGCCATGTCTTTTCCCGCATCTTGGTTCCATTCACTGAAAAGTCTCCATTGTTCTAGGGGTCAGGAAACACAGGCAGGGTGGGTGCTTGTTGTGAACTGATTGCCTAGCAACCCATCTTTCTTATTCCAAGGACAGAGGCTATTTGCATTTTGGGAAAGAAGGAAAAATGCTCCCCTTCTCATGAGTCCCGGGGTAAGAATGTCTTGCTGACCACTCCTCACAGGAACCTTCCTTCCTCTGAGAACTCCCCCTGGGTGGCCTGTCTCTGCCTGCTGCCACTGTGTGTACTCCCCTGGGGGTGGGTGCCGCCTTCCAAGGTGCACCCAGGGCTGCCGAGGGCAACAAGTGCCTTCTGGCAGCGCCAAGCTGCAGCCCCAGGCAGGCAGCACCAGGACAGGGCTCAGAACATCCTGATCTCATTCAAGTGGACATTGCTTTCCCACACTACTCTTTCCTTTTGTAGCTTTCTTTCCTGGAAACCTGCCACACCAAGGGGATGTCCAGGCCTGCTGTTCTTAACCTCCAAACTGCCGGTGAGTTCCTTGAACTTGCTTAGGGAAAGCTGAAGCCAACAGGGACAGGGAAAGAGGAGGAGCTATAACCCTCACTCGGAAGCACTTAGCCGACCTACAGGAGGTGGGAACCAAGAGAAGAAAAAAGATTGTTCTTCCCATCATTTGAGAAACTGAACTGGGTTTATATATGGAAAAATCACTATTCCAAACCGGAGACCTCCTGCCAAAAACATCTCATTCTCTGTCCTGCTCAGTCTCCATGCTGAAGGAATAAAGGACGGTCCTCTTATAAGTGATGTGTGAAGAGTGATGAGATTGGAGCCCTCCTTCTTTTATGCCTTAAAGAGGTAAAGAAGACTCTTGGGCTATGTGGCTTCAAGTTGGGCAAGGCCTTTAATCTTCTGAAGCTCTGAATTGCCATCTATAAAACTGAGATCTTTAAGAATTACACTGACAACTGTTGACAATGTTTAATTTATTTGAACAGAGCCAAGTAGCACAAGGCATGTACCCTGGGGTGTACTATTTAATGAAAACCATCTCATGACTGTGTTTACGTTGGTTCTTCTGCCTCTCTAAGATATTAGTCTTGAGGAGAGGCCCTGGTTTTCCACAGATGATGTTGATCTACAACATGATAGCAGATACAGCTGCCTTAAGACGTTATCAGGTTTTATAGAACTTTGCATTCCTCTGCCATTTTATGTATTTCCTTGTACACATACAATCCAAGACAAAGAAACCTGCATAAAGCTAATAAACAAATTTCTTTAACTGCTATAGGGATACTCCTCCAAGGGAGAAAAGGTAGAAGGAGATAATACCACCTAATCCTCTTATCTGTTAGGCCAGGAGATAAATGCATCCCCAAGAAAATTCTGAAAGATTCATGGAAGTTGGGGTATGAGAACAGAACAAAGAAACACATTTAAAAAAATATCACTAACCAAAATTTTACCTCCTGTGGAAGGACATAAGTGTGGCTCTGCTTTTGTTATTTTTGCCAGATTTGTAAATTCTCTAAAAATTGATCTTAAGTCTTCTCTGGGCAGAAAATATTTAATTCAGTGGAATTGGGAATTGAGCTTAGAATTTTAAGGCTAGAAGGACTATAGACGTCATCTGACCCAAGCACTGCCCTCATTTCACAATTGAGGCCCATACACTGAAGCCCAAGGAAGTTTGGGTTTGCCCAGATGACAGGCAAATCATATGGGTGGTACTTAATGCACAGAAATCATTACTTATGACACTTTGGGTTCATGTAACCACAGGCAGCTGACTTTATTAATAATGGGAGTACTATGCTTGTTAGCAGGCCAACTTTGTTTGTCACTTGAAAGGGTTTTGAGGTATAGGCGTTTGGAAATGAAGAACCTAGAATGCTATGCAAGGGGCTGAAGTAGGCTGCCGCGTTTGGAAATGAAGAACCTAGAATGCTATGCAAGGGGCTGAAGTAGGCTGCCATATTTCTATTCATTTCTCATTCATTTCAGTGGGAGTATTTAAGGACACACTGGGTGTTCTACCACTGAACGGGCAAGAAGAGAATATGGTTATAGCCAGGTGTGTCCTTGGGTGAATGTTCTCTCTACTGCAAAGTTGGTGAGTTTTGCTGAGAATCTAGAGAATAGTGAAGCAGTCATCTGGTAAAAAGTTGAATCAAACATTCTCTGGGTTTCTCTGATCTGCTTGCTATTTTCTCTCTTTCCTCTTTAACTACTGCCACTTCATTATTCACAGCTTCAAAGCTGTGAACATTCTCCTCTCTGTGACATGGAGAAACTGTTGGGCACGGTCCTTAAACCAGTTAAATAATTATGTCATAAGTATAATGAGATACTAAGCCTCAGACTTGTTAGAATAGTCCATGCACATATCATCAATGGCTTGAAAGCTCAGATGAAGTTTGGCAAGTTTGAAAGAAGTAAGGAGAGGGCTTACTGGAGAGTGTTGGGTGAATTGGAACCACAGTTGATTCTGGAAGCAGATTGTTTCATGAATTTCTCCCTGTACATAGAAGAACTATATCTGGTCATATCCTTTTTGTTTGGGCTAAAATAATTTACGTAAATGAGAATATGGTAGCTGATTTTGATTGTCAGGATGAAAACCTTGAAATCTTTGAGTGATAAACGGCTTTAGAAGTTATCTACCTCACATACAATCTTAAAACAGAATCCACCAAGCTAAGTCAAATAAAAATGCATCATATCAGTCTGAATTTATTTATAAAATTTTACCTTGGTAACATTTATGGATTATAAATCAAACCACAAAAACACATTAAAGGTTTGCTGTTGCCCAGTGTACTAAAACTGTATGTGCAACCCATCTGAGCATGTTGGTTTCCATTAGTTTTTATTAATGGTTATAATGCACTTAGTAATAATAGTTATATTAATGGTTATAGTACACATAAGCAGATGACATTTAAATAAACTGTTTATAGAACTAATCACTGAAACCCTCCACAAAAATCCCTGTGTTCCACAGAACACAATTTACAAAACACTGAGCCCTTTCTACAGCATCATGGAAGATGGAAAGCCTATGCTTGGACGCTTCCCTCCAGTGACAAGAAACTCATCTCTTGTCAAGGCAACCCCTGTCACAGTTCTCCCTCACAGCCTCTTTACATGGTGCCAAATCTTCTTCCTGAAACTTTTACCCAGCAGTCCAAGTTCTGGCCTCTAGAACTACTGTCCTCATCTGCGGGGCAGAAGACAGCTACTGAGTCTACATCTAGGTCTTCCTTTCTCTCGTCCCAACGTTCCCCATTCCTTCAATCATCTCTCCTATGGCATGGTCCTAGACTTCTTGACCACCCTCCTCTGAGTGTCCTCTTGCTTGTTAGAGCAAGAAATATACACCCTAGAAATACAGATGGCTTAAAATTACATCAAACTCAGCATGTGCCAACTGAGTTCTTGTCTGCCAGCCCATTCCAAAACCAGGACAGGGAATAGCACCACTGTCTGTCCAGCTATGCAGGTCAGAAATCTATTTCACATCCTTGACTTCCTGTGCTTTGTACTTTCCACACCCAATCCACCACTAAGTCCTGCAATTTTGCCTTCTAAATAGCTTATAAGCCTCTTCACTTGGCTTTGCCTCCACTGTCATCACCTGTGACCGCCATACCATCGTGTCTTTCCTGAACTTCTGTAAGAACCTCTTAGCCCATTTGCCTACAGCTGCTCTGGCTCTCCAGAGTTGCACCATCCCACATCTTACTTAAAATTCTTAGCAGCATCTCACTGTTTGATGATAATGAAAAATCCTTAGCATGGCTGACAATGTCCTATGTGATGTAATTCCTTTCTGCTTCTCCATCTGAATTTTGCACCCCCTGCTCTGTGCTTAGCACACTGGCCATCTTTTGTTTCCTTCACTCTGCTCTGCTTCTTCTGCCACACGGCCTTCCTACCTGTTGTTTTCTCTGCATGGAGGGTACTTTTCTCCTCTTTCAGCCTAGTTAACCCAACCTGCAGGATGAAGCTCAAAGATTCCTACCTCAGTCTTCCCAAAGTTCCTATACCAGGTCAGATCCCTTGTTACAGATTCTTGCAGCCCTCAGGACATCTGCTTCATGACACTTATCACAGCTCTTATTTACATATGTTTATCTGACTAATGCCTGGCTCCCCAGCTGGATCATTAGCTCCACTAGGCTGAGATGTGTCGATTTTTGCTCACTTTTTTTCCTCTTAGTGCACATAAGGTGCTCCGAAGTATTTATTGAGTGAGTTAACTGTGCAATTCCTATTTTGATATTCTCTGGTTCCATCAAAGAAATTGACCTTAAATCTAGAAAAAATGGCACAAGTATTATCAAGAGCAATTTGAAACCCTAAGGAGATGAATACATGGAGAGCTCAAAGGTTTTTTTTGTTGTTTTTTTTTTATAAATTTATTTATTCTTTTTTTTTGGCTGTGTTGGATCTTCATTGCTGTGCATGGGTTTTCTCTAGTTGAGGCAAGCAGTGGCTACTCTTCATGCGGTGCACGGGTTTCTCATTGTCATGGCTTCTCTTGTTTCAGAGCACGGGCTCTAGAGTGCAGGCTCAGTGGTTGTGGCGCACGGGCTTAGTTGCTCCGCAGCATGTGGGATCTTCCCAGGCCAGGGATTGAACCCATGTCCCCTGCATTGGCAGGCGGATTCTTAACCACTGCGCCACCAGGGAAGCCCCTCAAAGTTGTTTTTAAAAGAATGTGTGGATTCTTTGGATTGGATTCCATCTAATTTTCACTAACCTATCAAAAAGTTAGCATTTCCAATTCTTAACATCAGCCACAAACCACAGTAGTATCAGCAGCATGTGTGAAGTTGTCACACATAGATCAGATATTTTCATATTACATTATTGTTGCTGCAGATATCTCAAAACATCATTTATGCTCATCACTTTGAAACTACAGTGGTTATTAGACCTGCCACCAGCTCTCATTATTGAATGTTTTAACAAAAACACTTGCATTATTATATCACATTTTAAACACGTAAATGTATTGCAATGTAATTGTGTTCCTTTTCATCCCCGTGTACTTTTTTTTTTGGGCGGTACGCGGGCCTCTCACTGTTGTGGCCTCTCCCGTTGCGGAGCACAGGCTCCGGACGCGCAGGCTCAGCGGCCATGGCTCACGGGCCCAGCCGCTCCGCGGCATGTGGGATCTTCCCGGACCGGGACACGAACCCGCGTCCCCTGCATCGGCAGGCGTACTCTCAACCACTGCACCACCAGGGAAGCCCCCGTGTACTTTATTTTATGCATTTAAAGCCTTATTCGGGGAAGGAGTCCCTAGGCTTCATCAGATTGCTAAAGGGCAGAGGCCGTCCTACGTTGTCTAAGTCAAGTTTGCACTGCAGTGTGTGTAGTTTAGGCCATGATGATTTCCCTTTTATGACACGTGTTTCATGCTCAAGCAAATAGTTATGACTCATCATGGCTGCCAAAGGTAAGCAAGTGATAGTTCTGAACCAACCACAAAGAGACAAAGGAAGTATATCACACAGAATATTAAAACGTGCTTCCTGTGGTAGCAGCTAAAGTTGTCTTTATGGATATAGTAGAAGAAATACAGAGTAAAAATCAACAGCCAGAAAGGATCAGGGAAGCCCTTTGACATTATCAAAGACCTCATACACATCACTCTAGCCTGGGGGTGGTGGTGCCCAACAGTGTATAAAGAGTGGCTGTAAAACACTTGTGGGATGTATGTCATAAATCCAGGAGGTAAGAATTGAAGGAAAGAGTGATGGCCAGTGTATGTGCCCCAAAGGCAGCACCCTGAGACTATTCCATAATGATGTGAGACTATGCCCACATTCTTAGGAACCCATCCCAGTTTCAGGGATGTTTATCTAAGAGAGCACTCCTCCAAACAAGGGAGGCGGAGCCCAACATATACCACAGGATTCCACGTTGTCCCTGTTCACTGATAACATCAAGAAGAAGAACTTACATACATATTCTCTACACCTTCCATGGTGGCTTCATGACAGCGCTAAGTAGCAGGCAGAACAGACTTCTTCACCATTTCACTAAGATGGAAAGTAAGGTCAGAGAAGTGAAGTGAGTTGCTCAAAGCTGCATGCTGCATACATACTGCAGGTGAGAATGGAGCCAGGTCTGCTGGTTCCATGTTCCTTTGCGTAGTAAGCAGATTTGGCATCTGGAAAGAATCCAGATTCCCTCCTTGAGAAGTCAGACTGGCTATATCTGAAGCCCTTTAAGGTTGTGTGTGGAGCCCTACGTCAAGGACACAGGACCAAAACTCCGGAATTAACTGAGCCCCCATAGCAACTATTGTCAGGGGCTCTCCTAATCTAAACCAGACAGCCCCCTGACTCCTTATTAGGTAAAATAATCACCATGTAGTAACCTTGTAGCATCCTGACCAATCACCTAATGTCAGCCTGCCAGCAGGAATTTTCTTTGTCTTGAGGCTGTAAAAGTTGGCCACTAGCCCACAAAGCAGGTCGGCTCTCCCTGGTCTATCAGGAAGTCGGCCCACTGTATTTGCAGCGCCCCTCACTAACTCTGCTCTTTGTTCTCAATAAACTCACTCTTTTCTAAAATACTTTGTGTTTGGAAATTCTTCTTCCAAACCGCGCTTGGGCCACGACATTGTTGTTCTGAAATTTAAAGTATCCCTTTTTCTCCTGCAGCCAATAAAGCTTTAGGACACGGTCCTACCCAGTGAGCCAGTGTCCTAGATGGACCTGTTATGACCACTAAGGGCAGAACTCTGAGAATTCACCAGGCAGCTGTGGTTGTGCTGAAGGCACCAGGGAGGTTCAGAGTGGGAAGAACACGGTTTTCTCCTTCCAGAACAGGGGTTCAAATGTCAGCTCTGCCACCTGGGTGAGCTAGGCATCTCAGGAAACTGACTTCACCTCTCTGAATATTACTCTCTTCATCAGTATGCTAAAGATGGTTGAGAAGGTTACATGTCAAGCTGAGATATTAAAGAAGGCCAGTAAATGTTAGTCTTCCTTACAAGACCCAACGTCAACCCTCTAACACATTAACACGAGTCTTTTAAGGTCACAATTGTTTCCTACAATGAAGCCTAATGAGTTTTCCAGAAGAAATTCACTACTTGCCTTAAAAGAGCTGGGAAGCATGCAGACACCTGAGGTAGCTGCACACACACACACACACACACACACACACACATGCTGATATTGGATTTAACTCCCTGTGCAGCTTCACCTTGGAGTAAATTTTCCCTCTGTGCCCTGAAAATTGGGGCATCAATCCCTCTATACCCTCGCAAAAGGTTTCTGTGTTCAAACGAATTCTGAGGCATGAGTCTCAAATCTTCCTCACCCTCCACGGCCGTATCCCCGTCATCAGCAACATGTGAATGAACCAAATTATCTCCAGGGCTGAGGGTGTGGGCCACATCGCCGGGCTCTGCCGTCAAAGGAGCCCAGCGTCATGTTCCACCCCCTTAGGAGACGGCTGATGCTGTCATAGGGCTGTGAGGGAGGAAGCCAGCCTGGAAATGCCATGTAGGGAAGAAACTGTTCCATTTCAGTGTGAGAATTCTAAAATAGCTGCTAATAAAAAGCCTTCATACTGTGACACTTCAATACAGACACCCACAAGGATACCTTGACAAGCTGTTTGACTCCTCACAAGTCTTTTCTTGCTTTTCCTGCACAGGGCCCGAACCATCGCCCACACGGCTATACAACCATGCAGTGACGGAGAAGGCCAGCAGGGGTCTGCCTAGTCTGCGGCGCCAGCCAGGGAGCCCGGGTTCCTTCCTGGAGGGAGCCATCGCTGATCTGATGTTGGCTTGTCCAGGCACCTGTCACAGCAGTTTGAACCTGCTACTTATTCTGTCTCTCTCTCTATCCTCCTGTTGTCTTTGACAATACTTACCCAGACAATGAGTTAAGTTTACTTCCTAGGATGAGAGGGGAGAGTATCAAATAATATTTCATTTACCAATTCAGAAATGCCATGGTTTAATGAATCTAGGCTCTGAAGATAAGGAGAGTAGGATATGACTGTACGATAGTGATTAAAATCCAAAGAGTTTTTCCCACTGGAAGTCCTAAAAAATCCATTAATTACTATAGCACTATCTCCATCAGGAAAACAATGGGTCAAGTTTGAAAGAATTTTTAACAGCACCTATTCTATTTTTGAAGCTTGATAATTAAGATCTTTTATAAAGTTACTATATGAATCTTAGCATAGCTGAGACCATGTTAGCTATTTTCTATAAATGCTGCTGAGCAGGACCCATGCGATTCTTGTACCTGGCTGTCCATCAGACTCACCTAAGAAGCTTGTTAAAAATATAAATTCCCAATTCTCATCTTCAGTGATGCTGGATCAGTATATCTAAGGTGAGGCCTAGTCATCAATATTTTGAAGAAAGCACTTTGAGCTATTCAGAGGTATGGTCAAGCTTGGGAGCCTATATAGTGGGGAGCACGATAGTACCAGGCAAGGTAACCCTGCTATGCTTCCATTAGCATGAAGAGAATTTGAGAAGTTGTCTCACAGTTGGATATCATAAAGCAACTTTATGTTTGAAAATTCTCTTAGTGGAGTCCAATTTGGAATTCGTTTTTATCTGGTCAGTAGAATTTTTCAGGTTTTATGCCTGTACTAAGTTCTCATGACCACAAATGGAATGACCACCAAGAGAAGCTGCTGCAACTCTGCAGAGGAATCAATCCTGAAGTTTTTTTTAAATTTTATTTATTTTTTGGCTGTATTGGGTCTTTGTTGCTGGGTGTGGGCTTTCTCTAGTTGCGGTGAGCGGGGGCTATACTTTGTTGCAGTGCACGGGCTTCTCATTGGGGTGGCCTCTCTTGTTGTGGAGCACGGGCTCTAGGCAGGCGGGCTTCAGTAGTTGCGGCACATGGGCTCAGTAATTGTGGCTTGCGGGCTTAGTTGCTCCACGGCATATGGATCTTCCTGGGCCAGGGATCTAACCCATGTCCCCTGCATTGGCAGGCAGATTCTTAACCACTGCGCCACCAGGGATGTCCAATCCTGAAGGTTTTAATGTCTTTGCATGTACACAGCATTAGGTGAGGTTGTCGTAACAATCTTTTGTAGTTTTATAATTTTTTTCAAATCTGGACAAATAGACCAAACAGGAATGCGAACTAACTGCTTGAGGACAGAATTCTAAGAAAGTTTTATGGAGAGTTGAGAGATGGAGTCAAATCATACTTGCACTTGGAGCTATTTCCATCCTGAAGACCCACTATGGTGGATAACATCTTTACTTTTAAAGACTTCCAGGGGGAATGGTATATAATCTTTCTCAGACCTTCCTTTTAGGCAATTATCATTATCACTAAGAACCTAGAAAGTGCTCAGCACTGTGTGAGGCATTGTGGAGGTCAAGGTTAGAAGATGCACATTTTGCCCAAGAAGCACTTCTAATCAGGTCACCTAGTCTTGATTATAACTTCAGTCATCTGCAATAGTCTTTAAGTTCAATAACACCTTCATCTGCTATTCTTCCTTTAAGACCCAGGTCAAATCTTATTTCTTCCAGAGAATTTTCCAGATTTCATCCCACATGCCAATAAAAATCAATTTATCTCTACGTCTCACAACTTGTATCATACTGCCTAGCATCAGAGTGATTCACTATGTTTCTTCTCCCCAAGAGATTGGTGGTTTTCTTTAGGGAACAGAACATGTCTCATTCAGAATCTACATATTGAAGAAGTATGGCTAAAAATTATATATGCAGTACCATCTTGGACTAATTCAGTCATTTATCCATCCAAGGTGCTCTGTCTCTGACCACAGGACAATGACTGTGGGAAAATGTAAAAAGTGTGGAGCATTATTAATATTCTGCCCACACATCTTTTTCCAAAGCCTTCTTGAACCAGTTCACACTTTGAGCCTGGGGAATCTCTCAGAGGTAACAGGGAAGCTTAGATAATTTCCTTTTGCTCAATACTCACTGAAGATGGAGACAATCTACTGTCTTACTAAAGTAATAATCTTGTGTAGGCAGGAAAACTTTGATTGTAGAAGAAGTATTATGTAAATGTAAGTTATTTAATTAAAAAGAAAAAAATCCTTCACAGGAAGTAGATGTTCTAAAGATGTGGGAGAACTTGTTTTCTTTACTGCAGTTTGTAAGTGGTTCACTGATAGATTCTTTTTAATGACATATTAATCATGAGAAATGGCGACTGTCTTCTACCTTTAGGCAAGGTGGAGTACCAGGGAAAAAATATACCTTCTTATCTGAAACAACCAAAAACCGGCTTAAATATATGTATATGAAACAATTATTTTCAAGACACTAGTTAACAGGCAATGAGGGATAACGATTCTTGAGAGATGAGAAACAAACATAGTGAGTTCTATGGTTACCAAGCTTAATTCACTGAAAGAGACAGAGGGCTCCAAGTGGAGCCCAGCATGCTCCCTGGATTAAGGAGATGGAGCAGAGAGCCTGGAAAGATCAAGGTGACTAGAATGGAAAAGACAGAATACCTAAGAAGAGAGAGCTGCTCACAGAGAAAACTCTGAAGATTTATAGAATGTGCCCCTCACGTATTCAGCTGAGTATTGATCACTGCACACATGTGAGGACACTATCAATGGCTGGGGAAGACTGTCCAAAAGGATCAGTGCCCAGTGCTCACACAGGACCAGTAATACTGCCAGTTCCCGATGAAGCAGAGTGAAAACCTCATGATTCATGGGGAATTAGGTAGAGTACCTAGTAGATCTTGCCTCAGTAGTGGGGAATTATTAGCTCTAAAGTAGGCACTGGTCTGATACTGCCTAATAAATCTTAACAGCAACACACAAAGGGATCAAACAGCTTCGAGGCAATATAACCACATTCCAGAACAAAGCCCAAAAATATTTTTAGGAAGGCAAAATATCTAGCATCCAACAACATAAAATTCACAATGTCTGGCATCCAATCTAAAGTTACCAGGCATAAAAAGCAGCAGGAAAATAAGATCCATGATGAGAAAAATCAATCCATGGAAATTGATCGAGGACTGACACACATGATGGAACTACAGACAAATATACTGAAAACATTTAATATAACTGCATTCCACATGTTTAAAAAGTTAACTAGAAGACTAGAAAGTATAAGAAAAGGCCCATATTGAACTTGTAGGAATGAAAACTTGAATATGTGAGATGAAAAATATATTGGATGGGAATAATGGAAAATGAGACACGGCAGAAGAAAAAAAGTTATGGAAGTTGAAGACAGAGTAATAGAAACTATCCAAAATGAAACACAAAGAGAAGAGAATCTGAAAATATGAAAAGAGCTCAGTGGGCAATGAGACAATTTTAAGTAGTTTAATAAAAGTGAAATTGGAGTCCCTAGCCGGTACGTAGGGAGAACAGAAGAAATATTTGAATAAACAATGGTCAGAAAATTTCAAATTGATGAAAACTATAAGCCCACAAATCCAAGAAAGCCAATGAACCCAAGAGAAAATCTTAAAAGCGGCTTGAGAAAAAAGAAGCATTACATACAGAGGAGTAAAAATCTCCTACTGAAAAACGCCAGCACTTTTGTATTTTTAGCACTGATTATGTGCCACTTCAATTTATTGTCCTCAACAAGCTTTAAAGGCAGGAGCTCATTGAGAATAAAGAAACAGAGACCATGAGGGCGCATCAGGTGAGTATGGCATGGTTTTCTTTGCTCTTCCCAAACCCATTCACCCATTCACTTTCAGTTCCTTTTTACCTATAGTAGAACCATAGTTTGTCTAGGTCTTCAGAAAGCCACTGATCTCTGCAAGTGTATTCAGTCCTTAGTCTTGGCCCACGTGTGGCCAGTGAAATATAAGAAGGAGTCTTTGCAGAGGAGATGTTCTGGGAAAGATTTACTTCCTGATGAAAGGAAGGCATGCAGGTAGAAACTATCTTTTCTCTGCAGCCATCTTGCCCCCTTCCTCCTCCAATTGCATGTTTGACACGTTTGGAGTTGCTGCACCCATCTTTCAGCCATGAGGAAAAGACCAAGAAAATGCCAAGTGCCAAAAAATTGCTCTGACATTGAAAAGCTTCTGAACCAATCAGAAACTGCCTACCTGTGAACTTCTTGTCATGCAAACAAAAGCAACTCCCTATCTGCTCAGGGCATTGCTAGTAGCTAAGTGTTAAATTCATTCCTAATGGATAGAATCATAAAGTTAGAAGAGAGAAATTGGAGATTCAAACCTTTGCCCTTAGGACCCCAGTCTGATGCTCTTTCCTCTATACTCCAGCTAACTCTTTGTTGCCAGCTTCCTTTTTTAAGGAGCTCCGGTCTCAGTGATGCAAAGATATGGAATGTCACAGACATGAGATAGCTGAGGCCTGACTGCTTCAAAAATGGGTAAAAATGGGAGAACGTACCTGCTGAGGATACCTCTCAGTACTCTGAGGAATAAGAATCCTTCTGGCCCAACCAAGTCAATAGGCTATGGCCTACCTTCCTTTCCAGCATACCTGAAAGCACACTTAATTTCTGTATGTAGTACTTCCATGTACAAAGCGGATGGACTTTTGATTTCAAGAAGAAGAGACTAAGAAGACTGAAAAAACAAGAGGATTTATGCCATCTCCCGCTAACAGACTTTACTAGTTAGGAAATGGATGAAACCAGGCCCCTGGACAAAGGATCTCCAGGCCAGCTCTCTTGTGCAGGCTTTGGCCGCTTTCCATAGCCCTTCTTAAAAGGCCACAAGTCCCAGTAATAGATTAAAGGCTCTGAGGCGTTCTGTAGAAAGGAAATTATTCTTACCTTAGTGACCATGGATCTCTTTTACTGGTGAACAGCCTCTGACAGCTCATGGTTCCAGTTTGAGAGAGGCTGCTCTAGGCCAAGCAAATATATACAGCAGTGGAGATGTGGGGATCTGTTGGGCGGATCTATTTTCATAAGCTTCCAGAATGCAATCTGACATGTCACTTTCTGGCATAAAAATTCGCAGTGGCTTCCCACTGACAAAAGGACCAAGTCCAAAGTCTTTGGCATGCAAACAGGCCCCCGTGAAATCTGATAATAGCCTAAATAGCCTACTTTTTTAGCCTCAGAGGCATGCAAAGGAGTCCCATTCCCTGGCCACGCTTTGCAATGTTTACATTGCCATCTCTTGTCCTATGCTACCTCCTATGCCAAGAATTCCGCCCCTCCCCTCCTGGCCCACAGCCTTCTTGCCTCTAGAGCAATTTTGGGTTCATATCTTAAATACCAGCTCAAATGTCATGTCTCTGTGAACCCTACTCTGGTTTCCCAGTGTAGGCTGGTGGCTTTCTCTTTAGGGTTCCCAGTACATATTTCTATTACAGCATTCATCACATTATCACGTGTCTAAAACATCCTCCTTTATTATTTAGTACAGTATCTAACACATAGCAGCTGCTTCATTAATGTGTGTTGAATGAATGAATGAATGAATGAATACTCACCCACCCTGTTGCAACTCCAAAGCATATGTGAAAGGTTCACAGGGCGGCTTGAATACAAATTAAGCCAATTTAGAATCCTGAAACAATTTATGCCAATCAGCTTTTATATAGAATTAGTCTGAACTCAGTGTTCTGATTTCTCTCCAACAGACAGGTTCCTCTGAACTGCGCTCTCTCTAACTGTTGTACAAGGCATAAATTGAAGATGATTTCAAAGAATAAACAAACTCTTACATTTCTGGGGCCACTTTAATCAAAAGAACCCAACCAGAAAGGTCTATAATTGTTCATGTGAAAGTTAAGAGTCATTGTGTGAGTATCTATTATGGAGGAAAATAAGGAAATGGTATCAGCAAAAGAGAGTTAATGACATAGAGGCATTCTTCTTTCAGGAAGGGATTGTGTTGCCTCTTAAAATGAATGCCATGCCTGGCTTTATGGGTTCTAGGCAAAGTATATCAGAAGTTTTTCTATTATAGTATTAATGTAAATAAGTTTAAGCTCTGAGCTTTCTACTGAAAATAAATTGTCTGAAATAAGGATGTCCCTATATCTCTGGCTTTACTTCCTGAAGACAGCACTCCTAGACTCACAGACAGGGTATCTGCAAATCTGAGTATCTTCTGTATTCATCAACAGGGCTAAAAAGATATGCTCATCAAGGCTTTTCCTTATGTGTGTCCTGTTCAGCATACATAGTGTGTGCCCTGCACTCTTACAGTTTGCACAAATACAAAGATATATTAGACTTGTCCTCTCCCTGCTCTCATATCAATGAGAAGACATGCACATGAACAGGTTTCCATGATGCAACGTGCTCTATGCTGTAATGCTTATTTATATGAAGTATTGAGGGATCACAGATTTGTGAGCCATTACTCTGTGTGGAGAACATCAGGGAGGAGGTGGAACTGGAATTGGTAGATGCCATGCTGGTCCTCATAGCGGGAATGACCTGGGCATTTTACACAACACACTAAAAACATCTGTGGAATGAGCTGAGATCTATCTATCTATCTATCTATCTATCTATCTATCTATCTATCTATCTATCCATCCATCCATCCATCTGTCCACCTACCTACCTATCTAGAAATGTTCACATTACATACAAATATTTCTTTTAAAATAAATACAATTTTTCAAAGACCAAGGTATGAAAGTTCATCCTTGATTATTTCCTATGTGCTTGTCCAGTTCTTAAATTACCTAAGCCTTCTTCTCTCCTCTATGGTTCAGGACTTTATTTTCCAGTTTATTACCCCTCTTCCTTCAGGGTGGGCAGATTAAGGGACAACGTACTGAAGTTCAAAACAGTTCTTTTCCTACTTGTTATATCAGCTTATTTTAAGAAAAACCATCGTCTTTTCTCTCTGCTGTTCATAAACTGTATTAAGCACTTGAAGATGATTTCTAGACTTGTTGTTTATATCATTTTAACACTTTAGGATTCTGACCATGGCCTTGCTTAGCCAAGCTATACTTATTTGCTTCTTCTAATCTCCACCATTAAGCAATTTGCCGATTCTGCGTCCTTCTCTTTCCTTCTTAAGTGAAAGATGGATTAAGGATAGGATTTCTTACCTCTTGCCACCATAAAACTAAAGCCCAAAGGGGTATAAGACTTAAAAGCGAGGATTTCAGATGTTTGGGGCTCTCTACTTGCCAACGGTCACATTCATTTTAAATGCATGTTGAAGCCAAATTGTGGAAAATACCAAAGTGCACATTAAAAAAAATTCAGTGGATACACTGTGGCATAGTAATGACCAAGTAGAGTGAGATCCTAGGTCTCTGACAGGAATCTGGTTCAGATGCTTCCTAAATGCCAGGCTTTGCCAGTGGAGGGAAGGAATAAAAATGAAATGAAAGACTGGTACTGCAGAGCTGCTAATTAAAATAATTCAGAGAACATAAATGCTAGAGTAATTTTGGACCTGCCATATCAGGCTGGTTTCAATGCAAATGTAGTGTTCCGATTTCTTCCTTCTTTGGGAAGATATAATTAGCTCAGCTGCAACAGGGTGGAAGCCTCGAGGCAGCCGTTTCCTGGTGCTGCCAGCTCCCCCATGATGGAGAAGCAGCTGCCACCTGCCCCTCCTGCCATGGATCGCACAGAGCTGGGGCCACCCTGCAAGGCTGCTCACAAGCCACCATGAACAGAGGCTCAGGCTGCCATTGGGACTGGTTCTTGCTTAAAGATGAGGGACATGTTGCTCCTTAATAATCCAGTTGACTCTAGGCCCAATCGCCATCCTTCCATATAAGATAGCCTTGCTGAACTCAAAAATCCTCCTTTGTTACTGTGGCAGGAAGGATACTTAACACTGGTGATGACGGCCCACATTGGCCACAGCAGCTCCCCACCTTGGAGTGTGCAGGCTTTGGGAGAAGCTAGAAACAAAGCAATGAAGAAAACATGCCCACAAATGAGAAACCAGAGCTGTAAGGAGAACACATTCCCCAGCTGACGTGGCAGAGAAGATGAAGAGACACTATGATGGGGACAGGCTCAATGCTAAGCTTGTGGATGATCCAACAGGCGGGTAACTCATGTGAAAGCAAGAGTGTCCTGGGAAATAGCCATTGCATGATGTACTCAACTCACCTGCAGAAACAGAGCACCAGCTTCTACTTGTCGATTTGACAAACTCAAGAGAATGGACTCTACTGACAGACTTTTGATATTTAAATAAGCAATAATATTCTACAAATGAGTTCTATGACAATAAATACTTTCATGGAACCAAAAAGTGTACCACCATTTTGAAATTTTAGACAAGGCAAAATAGAATGCATAATTTCTTAGTTGTCCTAAGCTACCATCAAATTGTCAGGTTCTTAAACCCATCATCCACTTTCCTACCGGCTCCCACCCAGGCCCACCTATCATAGAAGCCAACAAAAGGCCGTTTTTTTCTCCTCCTTCTCAATGGGAACAACAAACAACCAAGCAAACATACAAACCCTGCAGCTGCCACTGAGTAATGACCATGGTGGGGGGATTAAATCAATGCGGCATCTGAAGAACATTTCTTAATGACTGGGATAGTTCCGTGAAGACCATTTAATAAATAAAGGAACTGGGAATCATTGTTTCCTCCAATCAGTTCAGAAGGAAATACTTCAGGAAAATGTCACTTAAGTGGAGGATTTTCTTTTCAACAAATCAGAATATATGGTAGATGACAAATGACAGTGTTTTTATAATGCATAAATGACCAAGGCTAACTTCTCGTGTCTATAACGATGGTCACTGTTTTGTTAGTATTTTTTAGGCTTTTTTATTGAGATACAATTCAGATACCATAATATTTACCCTTTTAAAGTATACATTCAATGGTTTTAAGTATATTTACACATATACTAAACAGTCATCACACTATAGAATTCTAGAACATTTTCATCGCCCCAAAAAGAAACTCCATATCCAGTCACTCCTCGTGCCCCATTGCCCCCCAGCTCCTGGCAACCACTAATCTATTTTCTGTCTGTATGGATTTGCCTCTTCTGGACATTCCATATAAATGGAAGCATGTCGTATGTGACCTTTTGCACTTGGCTTTCTGCACTCACCATAGCGTTTTCAAGGTTCATCCACGTTGTAGCATGAATAAGTACCTCATTCCTTTTAATTAATGAATAATAGTCCATCATATGGATGACCACATTTTATCTGTTCACCAGTTAACAGACACTGAAATCGTTTCCACTTTGGAGCTATAATGAATAATGCCGCTATTTCGTTTGTGTACAAGTTTGTGTGCATGTGTGTATGTATGTGTGTGTGTGTGTGTGTGTGTGTGTGTGTGAACATATGATTTCAATTTTCTTGGGTATATACCTAGGGGTAGAATTGCTGGGTTATATGGTGACTCTGTGTTGAACATTTTGAAGAACTGCCAAACTATTTCCAAAACAGCTGCACCATTTTACATTCCTGCCAGCACTTTATGAGGGTTCCAATTTCTCCACATCCCCGTTAACACTTCTTATTGTCTGTTTTGCCAAGTGGATGTGAAATGGTACCTCACTGTGGTTTTGATTTACATTTCCCTAATGACTAATGATGTTGAGCATCATTTTATGTACTTATTGGCCATTTGTACATTTTCTTTGGGGACACCAAAAGAAACTTAAACCCTTTGCCTATTTTATGATTGGGTAATTTATCTTCATATCATTGAGCTTTTCAGTCTTCTTCCTCTGAATTATTTTTCTAGAGATTGTAGAAAAGGACACTGAGTTCTACTTAGTTCAGTCCCGGTTTTGAGAATGAAGCATAACTTTATCGATTTGGATAATGATAAGGTTGAAAATATTTATCGAGCACTTATTTTGTGCCAGGCACTCGGAAACCTTTATTAACTTACTGCGAAAGGGAGAGCTATTGCTTGGGCCACATGTTTCTTCCTTGGATGCTCATCAAGATCAGCACTTAAGGAAGAACTCACGTGTTCCTTTGTCTCCTGAGACCGGGAAACGCCCCTATCCCCACTTCCTGCCAAGGGAGCAGAGCTAACGGAGAAGATGCATCCATTGGCAGGTAACCTCCCGCCATTAGCTCTCTGGAATAAACTAGTCAGTCATTGCTAGACTCAGGACAGGTGCTTTGCAACTCTGTTTTGAACACCTGAAGTTAAGACTGCCCATGTTTCCTGCAAACACACCCAAGAAAATCCTTTACGATTTGGTCTCCATCCTTTCTTGCTGTATAAAACGTGGACAGTGCTCATCAAGGTGACAAAGGAAGAAACCCCACGTATCAATCTCTAGAAGAATACGCAGCAAGGCAATGGATTCATTGTCTTAGACTAACTGTAGGAGAGTCAGCTCGGCTACAGGGCAGAGGCACTGGAGGTGAGGGAGGCTGCAGGGAGGAGTACAGGAGACAAACTGAGAAGGCTCCTCCTCAAGCATAAATCATCAAGGGCAGAGCAAAGGCGAGCACAGGCATTTTCTTCACCAGCCCTAACCTAGTATGAAAGTTAGTGGAGTTCTAAGTTGTACCCTCTTAGGTAATATATTTCTAGAACATTTATTTCTTTTTCTTCCTACATCCCTCTCCCTTTAAAAATCAAGCAAAACAATAAGAAAACAAAATTGGTGGTTTGAGGTGTTAGAACACAACCCAAATTTTCAATATCATGACTTCCCGGTTTCCAGAAATAACCCTTTTCTTTCATACCCAAGTTCTGAGATGTCAGTTAAATCTAACACGCCAAGGATGCCAACTCCAGGTAATCAGTGGATTTGAATCATTGTCTATAACTCTAGCTGTTAGTGTTTCAAATGGGGGAACCCCAGGCAGACTCGGTAGGACAGAACCTCTTACCAAGATGGCCACCAGCCAAGATGGTTCTGAGTGGGAACTTCCAGGGTCTTAGTGTACTTTCATTTATGTGAACCAGCTCACCCTAGATCAAGCCTCAAACAAAGGCTCCTGGCATAGTTTCACAGAATCAAATCCAAACCTCAAAATCCTTTAACCTCATGGCCTCCTGGAATTTTTCCAAGGGTTCCCCTGGCAGAACTCTCATGTTGAGAACTCTTTCCTCTTGGAGATCTCACAGACAGCTCTGGAGAGCCATGGAAAGAGCAGGATGGTGTTGTGGGCTGAGCTGTGTCTCCCCCCAATTTATATGTAGAAGGCTTAGCCCCTAGAATCCCAGAACACAGCTATATTTGGAGATAGGGCCTTTAAGGAGGTGATTAAGCTAAAATGAGGCCGTTAGGGTGGGCTCTAATCCAGTCTGACTGGTATCCTTATAAGAAGAGGAAATTTAGACACACAGAGAGACCCCAGGGATGCCCGTGCACAGAGAAAAGGCCATGTGAGGGTGTACATAGTGAGAAGGCACTGTCCGTAAGCCAAGAAGAGAAGCCTTAGAAGAAACCAATGCTGCCGTCACCTTGATCTTGGACTTCTAGCCTCTAGAACGGTGAGAAAATCAATTTCTGTTGTGTAAGCCACTTAGTCTGTGGTATTTTGTTGTGGCAGCCCTAGCAAACTAATACAACGAGGGAGCCCCAGGGAAGGATGGCCCTGGGGTCTCTTTTTCGGTACAGCCACTCACCCTGTAGTAGTCAGTGCTGTACACGTCCCGGGACATGCCGAAGTCCCCGATCTTCACCAAGAGGTTCTCGCCCACCAGGCAGTTCCGGGTGGCCAGGTCTCGGTGCACGAAGTGCTGGGACGCCAGGTAGACCATGCCCGCGGCGATCTGCTGGGCGATGTGCAGCATCTGCGACTGCGTCAGCTCCGTCGGCGGGTTGCCCTCGGCCATCAGCACGGCATCAGGTCCGTGCGCCCTGGGGAGAACACAGAGGGCCTTGCTGGAGCCTCAGCTCTTTGCCTTGAGGGGCCCTTTGCCCCACATCAGCTGCTGGTATGGAAAGATGCTGCCTGACTTAGCAAAAGAGGAGGGAAGGATGCTTCACCCACGGTTTTATCTCTAAAGCCTCCAGAGCACCTAGGCTTTATTTCCCAGAAAGTCTAGCATTTCCTGGGCCATGTGGGCCTGAATAGTGCCCCCCTCGACACACAGACAGGTTCACATTTTAGGGTTCTGGAACTATGCTGGGATCAGGCACTGGCTAGATCCCAAGACCCTGAAAAGCAGTGGGTGGATGAAGCAAAAAACAAGCAAACAAAAAAACCCAAATCAAAATAAAACACTGGGGGAAGAGTTTGGCTCTCCTGGAGTGAGGGGTCACTGCACCCTAGCAGGAGCCCCAACTCTGTCCTCCCAGCCACATGCTGCAGCAGAGGGCCCTCACTCCCTCCAGAGTGCAGCTCTGCTCTCCCCTACTCCACCTGCCCGGTGGCCCAACATGGCTTCAAGCTGCCCATGTTATCCCCAAGCCCAACTCAGCAGAATCCCAGGGCATCCTCATCCCGGACATTCATTCCCAGTGAAAAATACCATCTCCTTCGGCCCACACCTACCCCGACCTCCAGCTCAACACATGTCCTGGGCACCACACAGGAGAGCCTTTTGAATCACAACACATTTATTCTTTTACTGGGCAAGTCTTATTCCCCACACTATGGTGGGGGGGCGGGGGGAGCTGGGAAGTACGGTGTCTTATATCTTCTTTATCCTCTGTCTTACACACCCAGCCTTTTCCCAGCTATGCGACAACTTAAGGCACCTTTTTTTTTTTTTTTTTTTTTTTTGCGGTAAGCGGGCCTCTCACTGTTGTGGCCTCTCCCGTTGCGGAGCACAGGCTCCGGACGCGCAGGCTCAGCGGCCATGGCTCACGGGCCCAGCCGCTCCGCAGCATGTGGGATCTTCCCGGACTGGGGCACGAACCCGTGTCCCCTGCATCAGCAGGCAGACTCCCAACCACTGCACCACCAGGGAAGCCCGACTTAAGGCATCTTAACACTGGCATGTGCTTCAGGGAGGGGAGGGTCCCAGTCTTAGGATGCTATCATGAACCGCTCCCACCCTCCTTTCCGCATTCCCCACCCCGGAACCCTGCTGAGCTGACTGGAGTCACTGCCCCTGAGGGGTGCTGCAGGGCAAGGAGTAAATGCGTCCTTTGCTGCTGGACGTGCCAGGGTGGGAGTCAAAGGGCTTCTGTCTCCCAAAGGGAAGCAAGGGAGGAGATCTCCTTCAGGACAGTTGGAAGCACTTAAAACAAACATAGAGGATTCTAAATGTTAGAATTTAAAGTGGGTGACCCCACCTATGGGCGTCCAGAGCTATATGAGTATTTGAAAATAAGAGAGCCAGAATTACCCAAGAACATCCAGCTCGTTTTGCCCCTCCTCCGACCCACCAGCCCCATAGACCCTCCCGTCATGGCTCCAGCCACAGTGGTTCCCAAAACACGCTGTCACCAGATCAGTCATTCTTGCATTTTCAGAGAACAAGTACTGGACAAGGAGGTGAGGAGTTTCCCAGTCCTCGCGGTGTCCAGCCCCATGACCTGGGGAAGACTTTTAACTTGTCCAGTCTGCAATTTCCCCATTAGGCAAAAATCCATAGGGGTATTATGTTGGGTGATCATTTAGGTTCCTTTTATCTCTGAATATCTGGATTTAGCCATTCCTGTTTTTGTACAAGGCAAGTCCTGACACATTTATTTCACCTCCATTCAAACTGCAGCCCCGACTGCCAATGGTCACACGGAGGAGAATACGGGAAAAGCTTCAGGTTCTCTCCAGCTCAGAATCTCCCTCTGGAGTAAGAAGTCTTACAGTGCAGCGGCCAAGAAGTCTTACAGTGCAGCGTTCTGGGGTATCAGAACTGGACGTGATCTCCTTCTAACATGCTAGCTGTGGGCTGAGGTAGGCTACAGAACGTCTCTGGGCCTGTTTCCTCATTCTGTAAAGTGGAGATACTGACTACACCTTCCTAATAATATGACACTGACAGGGGATACGTGAGACCCTGCTTGTATGGTGCTTTGTAGACTTTCATTGGAAAGCTGGAGAGAAAGGCTTTGCAAACAAAGTTTTCTTTAAAAAAAGAAATGGACGGTGATACGAAAACACAAGTCATCATCCGTGCATTTCTTTTTGTGGTTGGCCTGTGATGGGGCTCTCAGGGTCAGCCCCGCCCACCTCACTAAAGGTCACTGAAGCCCAACCCTTCCTAGCACTGAAGGGGCAGGGGAAAGTGACAGTGTTTTCACTCATCATAGGAGACACCAGGAAAAGGATCTAGGGATGCACATGAATTATGGGAAATCCTGAAACACCCAGAGAATATAGGCCAGGATGAAATCTTCATAGATTTAGTTCAAAGAGGGAAATAAATTGTTGATTTTTCACAGCCTTATTTCAGCTCCAGAAATCCAGACTCCTCTAAGAATCTGTCTATTGCAAAGACTCCAGGAAAGAGGAAACGTTAGAGGCCAAGCACAAAAGGCCACCTCTGTGCAAAGCCCCCATCTGCCAGCTTTCCATTCTGCGGCACCGGAGAGCTGGCGCCCTCCAGGGCCCTCTGCACTCCACCTCCTGGAGTTGGGGCAGGCTCCTGCATTTTTAACCAGCTGGTGCTCCTGCTTGGTTCTGGGTATTTGAACAAGGCTCATTTTAATAGAAGAAGCCTTTGAATGCTTTGCTTGGGCAGAAAGTCCTGCTATAAAACCAGGGCAGGCAAGTCTTCTAAACAAGTTCTTAAGAGGAGTATAAACAATGTTGCTTTGCTTCACTTTGCTTCACTCCACAGGTTACCCCTCAGCTCTTGGAAATAAAAACGTATTTCACCTCTTCCAGGAGAACACACCTTAAGAGGGGAAAGCACCGCCGGCGCCCTGGCTCGGGGAGCAGGTAGTAGCTTCAGCGGGATTCTGACGAGGGAGGCTGCCCACCCTGCCTTGTTCGGCCTGTTGCCTCCCAATGAGGGGGACGGCAGCCCTTAGCCACACTCCTCTGGCTCCAGAATTCTACAGGACACTGCTTTCCTTCTGGTTTTTTAATGGCCACTTCAAGAGGAAGTAGTGACATGGTTAAGACTATGGGTTTTGCAGCCCTGGCTATGGGTTTGAATCTCAACTCTGTCACTCACTAGCTGCTTGACTCACTTTCTTCAACTGTAATATGGAAATGATGGTAATAATAGCTTACTATGTTGATACATTTAAAACATTTACAATGCTTAGAAAGGCTCAACAAATAAATAGCTTTTCTTTTTGGCCTTGCCACGCAGCTTGCGGGACCTTAGTTCCCTGACCAGGGATCAAACCTGGCCCCGGCAGTGAAAGCACTGAGTCCTACCTAACTACTGGACCACCAGGGAATTCCTGATAAATAGCTGTTATTGCTTGAAAAAAAAAAAGCTGTGTCTATCTTCCCCTCATTGGAAGGGGATTCAGGAGAATTCTAAGGGGAAAAATTGTCATCTCCTTGAAAGCAAGGACAATGTTTGACTGCTCATCTCCCAGCCAACCTAGCATAGGGCCTGGTCATGTTGGTCCTCAATGTATGGCTTTTGGATGAATAAAAAGGGTGGGAGGGTAATTGTAGACAGCTGTCTTTGTAGGGCAGTTCCAATGACACTTGGGGACACATTCATGGCAGTGTAAGGGCTGGGTTCCCTTCCAGAAGGAGAGGACAGACTAGTTCACAGCACATCCTTGGACCTGAGAACCTGATTCTTGGCATGGAAAAGCTCTTGTTCCCAGAGTTCAGCAGATTCTGAAATGGAGCACAGGAGGTTTTCCGCAGCTCCATGCCCTGTGCAAGCTGCTAAGGGAGAGTTAGGTGCCTGCTCCTTCTGGAAGGCAGGAAGGAGAGCAAGGGATGGAACTGAAAGAATCAACACACACACACACACACACACACACACACACACACACACACACACACACACACGAGTCTGAGCTCACAGAGGCATTTAATTGCATCCAGGTGAGTACATTTGAATTTATTATGCTACAGTTTGGGAAAGTACCATTTTAAGTTAGGGACATATCCTAAAACATGGGAACAAAGGAAATTAGCTCTATAAGCAGCAGACCTCAACCAAATTCAGCTTCTTTTCTTCCTTCATATTAGATTTGTCAAGATAATGTGCAAAAGCTCCCATCATCCTCTCCCCTATCACCCGTGCACATGTATTCACGAGGCTAGGGATGGTCAAAATGATCCAGACTGTACAAATCATGGGATGACATTTCTAAACACAGCAGTACTCTCTTACCCTTCCACTGTTGTCTCAGCAATTGACTTATTCCTTAAACTGTACAGTTCCTGAACCTTCCAGGGGCTGCATGAAGCTACTGGTGCCGATTTCTGTGGAAAGCTCTCTTCAGTGCCCGTAGAAACTAGAGGAGGACAGGGCAGTCTAGGTGCTGCTGTAACGCAAAAGGCGTCACTTCCCCGGGATTACGGATGCCTCAGCCAAAATAAAGAGGAAAATGTGTCAGAGAAGAAGGGTTGTGGGGACAACATCTATTGATTCCCTGCCATCACAAGAGTCCTGACACTAGGCCTTGAAATGGGTGTTATCACACCCATTTTACAGGTGAGGAAACTGAGGCCAGTGAGGAACATCTTTCTTATTTCTCCTAAATTATACTAAGCTTTCAAAGATTAGTTATATTTTAAAGAAAACAGTGTGCGAGAGCCAGATGTGACTTTAAGAGTATCTAACTCAGATCCACCTGAGAGTTCTGGCGGCTGAGGTGCTGTGGCTGGGGACCCACCCAAGGGACCCAAGCATCTGATGCTGAATAGGAGGGAGAACCCGGGTCTCCCAGCCCTCACTACTGGGACCTCTTACTCTTTCCATTGTTCGAGACCATAAATGTGCGGCTTCCATCGTGCCTCTGCTTAATGCAAATGAAAGCATCGCTTGTTCTCCTTCACCGAGGAGGGTCTGGATCAGCACGTTTCTTCTCTCCCCTGGTAGATACAGGATGAGAACACTCACTATGGGCTCCAGCAGGGTGACCACCAGCTTCCTCTGTCTCTCTCATCAAACTCAGCTCTCCTTTCGATTTCTCTCAGCTGGTGTCTGAGTAGAAATCATTACTAGCAGAATTCAAGCTTCTGCTTGTTGAAAACTTCCTACTTGCTCCTATGCTACGAGCTTTCTATTTATTCTAATTCAGCCCTCCTGCCTACCCTGCTGGCTCAATATTATCATCACAACAGCTAAGAGACTTGCCCAAGGTCATTCAGCTAATAAATGCTAGAGCTGAGATTCAACTCCAGCTCAACGTGCTGCCCGGATCATTACTATCTCCTCGAGAGACGCTGCCCTGCGATCCCTTTTACTTTGCACCGTTGTCCTCACTGTTTCAAAGCAGCGCCGCCCACCCGCGCACCCCACCCCCGGTTATGCACACTCGAAACCGTCTCTCACTTGCTCTATCCCGCGGCCCCTCGCGGGCCCCCGCACCCATCACCGCAAGGAAGGGACTTCCTGAGAACCCACTGCTGAACCAAAACCCAATTAGGCCCATGCTAGAAATCCAAGTTACAACGCTATTTAACAACCCAACGACTCCCTTTTATCCTCGACATTTTCCCTTTCCTCACTTTGCTGCCTTCCAGTTTTCCCCGCTGGTCACAAAACCCCTCATGTCGAAGCTGACCATCTTTTTCTGACCTCCGGGACTCAGTAAGGGCCCCAGTCCTCAGTCTTCAATGGTCCTGTCCAGTGTCGTTTTACCTCCTTCCTCCTAGACGTTTTGCTCTTTCGATGCTGTTCTTTGCGCTCTATCCTCTGACCGACTGACTTCCTGGTTCTTCATTCTGTCCTCAGAGTAAAGTCCAAATGCTCGCCTTTCCAGCCGTGACCCTCTCCTACCCTGTTTTCCACCTCCCCTTGCCCTGGTTTATTGTGTTGTTTGGCATCTCCAGACTCTCCACTCTTCACCAGACCAGACCTTTCCCTGTGACACCTGGGTGCCTGAACTCTTGCTGTTCCCTTCGCCTGAATAACATTCTTCCCTTATCCACCTGGTAAACTCCTACAGAGCCTAGGGCCCATCTCAAACGCACAGGTCATGTACCATTTAATGAAGCAACACTCAATAAACACAGGTGAAATGGAGTGGAATCATTAGTATCACATTATGTAGAGTTTGTTGATTCAGGAAAAGGAGCCATGCAGTGGCTTCAGGTTCTTTCTCTGTAGTAGGCATTGATGTTGTCACCAGGACAGGCTGTTCCAGAGAAAGGTCCAAGGGCCCCTTGGTCCTTCCCAGGAAGCCCCCTCTCCTCACCCCCAGGCTGTCTGGAGCCCACCTCCCACGTGGCCCCCGGTGCCCCCCGTACCTGAGGAACTTGTTGAGGTCCCCGTGCTTCATGTACTCAAAGACCATGATGAGTGGGTCACCCTCCACGCAGACGCCATAGAACTTGACGATGTGTTCGTGCTGGAGGTTGGTCAGCAGCTCAGCCTCGCGGTGGAAGTCCTTGCGTGCGTTGTCGCTGGCATCCTTCAGCGTCTGGGGACCGGGGCAGAGGGGAGAAAACCGACACAGCTTAGACTGAGGGCGTGAGAGGGAAGCTGCGTTGAGAGGGATTCCTTTAGGGGGCTTTGAGGTTCCTGGATGGGAAGGACATTCATCTCATGTATCACCCAAAAGATTGAAAAACTAGCCTAATTCCTGAGGAAATAAGGTTTGTATGAATAACTGAGGAAAAGTTCCTTCTGGGTACGCAAAGGTTTAGTTTATGAAGGATTTACATAGATGTTCTTTCATTAAGTGACAGACATGAACTTTTTACAAGATATTGAATATAGTTCCCTGTGCTATACAGTAGGTCCTTGTTTATCTATTTTATCTATAGTAGTGTGTATCTGTTATCTGTTAAACCCAAGTTCCCAATTTATTCATCCCCCCCACTCCTTTCCCGTTTGGTAACCATAAGTTTGTTTTCTATGTCTGTGAGTCTATTTCTGTTTTGTAAATAAGTTCATTTGTATCATTTTTTAGATTCCACAAATATTTGTCTGACTTCACTTAGTATGATAATCTCTAGGTCCATCCATATTGCTGCGAATGGCATTATTTCGTCCTTTTAAAGGGCTGAGTAATATTCCATTGTACATACGTACCACATCTTCTTTACCCATTCATCTGTCAATGGACATTTAGGTTGCTTCCATGTCTTGGTTATTGTAAATAGTGCTGCTGTGAACACTGGAGTGCATGTCTTTTAGAATTAGAGTTTTCTTCTTTTACAGATATATGCCTAGGAGTGGGATTGCAGGATCAAACGGTAAATCTATTTTTCGCTTTTTAAGGAACCTCCATACTGTTCTCCATAACGGCTGTACCAGTTTACATTCCCACCAACAATGTGAAGGGTTCCCTTTTCTCCACATCCTCTCCAGCATTTATTATTTGTAGACTTCCTGATGACGGCCATTCTGATGGGTGCAAGGTGCAGACATTAACTTTTTATCACCTTCATCCTTTTTAACCCTGGTCCCAATTACTACCTCGGACATCTCTCCCATTTGGGGGCTGGTTGTACTTTCTAGGCTGCTCTGCACACCTCGCCCCTGCTCATATAACCTTTGTAAAGCTTTATATTATGGAAATATTCAGTAGAGAGAAGATCATAATGACCCCTCATGTACCCATCTTCCAGCTTCAACAATGATCACTTTGCCAGTCTTTATTAAGTGAGGTCTCCAAAAAGCCTTCCCCAACGTGTGCCCACACACACTGCTGGCTCAGGAAACACCCTTGCCAGTGAGCTCAAGAAGGCCAGTCATGCTGCCACAAAGACAATGCCCAGGAGCATGCCAGCTGGCCTCTGGTGCCTCTAGTTCTCTGCTCAGCCACCACGGTGTCACAGCAGGACACAGCTGGCATTTGTTGGTGCCACGCACACATGCGGAGCTCCTGTCCTGTGTCAGTCACTGACCAGAGCTGTGGTGGCATCAAGAAGACAATGACCCAAACAGGGGCCTCAGACATTCATGAGCAAATAGGGTGATACATCACAATGATAATTCAAGCTCCAAACACAATGCCTGAATGAACCGGCTCCGCTGCGTCTCTGTACAGCTTGATCTCTTGACATGCCTGTCTTGAAACTTATGCTTCCACCTTATGAAATGTCTGCAGCTGCCCAAATGACACGGGCCATGCCCCCCTGCCCCTGCCCGTGTTCATCCCTCTGCCTGGGATGCTGACTTGGTCAGGGTCACTGGTGTTGGAGGTTGAATAATGCCCTGCCCCAAAGGTATCCACATCCTAATCCCTGTAACTTATGAATATGTTACCTTACATGGCAAAAGGGACTTTTTTTTTTTTTTTTTTTGCGGTACGCGGGTCTCTCACTGTGTGGCCTCTCCCGTTGCAGAGCACAGGCTCCGGATGCGTAGCCTCAGCAGCCATGGCTCACGGGCCTAGCCGCTCTGCGGCATGTGGGATCTTCCCGGACCGGGGCACGAACCCGTGTCCCCTGAATCGGCAGGCGGACTCTCAACCACTGCGCCACCAGGGAAGCCCCAAAAGGGACTTTTTAATAAATTTATTTATTTATTTTTTGGCTGCGTTGGGTCTTTGTTGCTGCGTGCGGGCTTTCTCCAGTTGTGGAGAGCGGGGGCTACTCTTCGTTGCAGTGCGCGGGCTTCTCACTGCGGTGGCTTCTCTTGTTGTGGAGCACGGGTTCTAGGCACACAGGCTTCAGTAGTTGTGGCTCACAGGCTCTAGAGCGCAGGATCAGTAGTTGTGGCACACGGGCTTAATTGTTCCTCGGCATGTGGGATCTTCCCAGACCAGGGCTCGAACCCGCATCCCCTGCGTTGGCAGGCAGATTCTTAACCACTGTGCCACCAGGGAGCAAAACGGGCTTTGCAGATATGATTAAGGATCTTGATATGGGGAAATGAGCCTGGATTATTCGAGTGGGCCCCAGTGTCATCATAAACAAGGGTCCTTCTGAGAGACCGGCAGGAGGGGGAAGAGAGAGAAGCTATTAGGATAGAAGCAGAGGTCAGAGAGGAGAGAAGATGCTGTGCTGCTGGCTTTGAAGAAGGAAGAAGAGGACATGAGCCAAGGAATGTGGGCATCTCTAAAGGCTGGAAAAGGCAAGAAAACAAATTCTACCCTAGGCCCTCCAGAAGGAGCCAGGACATCTTGACTTTAACTAAGTAAACTGATTTCAGACTTCTGCCTCCAGAACTGTGAGAGAAACAATTTGCGTTGTTTAGGCCACTGAGTTTGTAGTAGTTTGTTACAGCAGCCATAAGAACTAATACACCTGGCTAACACCTAGCAGTCCTCCAAGACTGGGCTTGGCCATCACCTTTTTGAGAAACATTCGCTGACCCCCTCATCATTGTCACATCCCCACGGCCTGGCCTCCCAGGCTAGGTTGGATGACCCTTCTAGGTACACCTCGTACCCACCTCTATCCTATTGCCAGCCACAGTACATTCTCACTGCATGTTTATTTGCTTATCTCTGGTGTATATGGTGAGCTTCTTGACCCAGGGACTGTGCCTTCCACCTCTACACTGCCGGCATTGGGCACGGCACCAGGCACATGGCAGGTATTCAAGATTTATTGGTGCAATGAGCCAGGGTTTAAACCTGGACCTTTTGATGAGAAGCTAGAACTCCTCCCCTTTGGGTACCATAGTGTGAGGATCTGCCTTTGACTGAAAGGAGAACACAGACTTTGGCTCTGCTCTGGACCTCTCTGAACCCTGGTTTTCTCTTCTGTAGGGTGAGGGTAACAATATCATCTACTTCACAGGGTCCCTGGGAGGATTGGACGAGATAGACTAAGTTGAGATGCCTCCCAGGCTCCCTGGTACAGGCAGAGATTTGGGAGATTTGAATTTGAAACTCCAACCTAGTTGCATTCAATTTGCTCACGCTAGGATCCAAGAAGGCCAGAAGGTGCATGGATAAGGCAGGGGGCCAGCCCAGGGCATGAAAGTGCCCCTGAGTCTGCCACTGGTTCCCTCCTGAAATCCCTTGAAGCCTGCAGAGTTTTCTCAGAGATCCAGTCTTTTATGCAGGGGCTTCTCTGAGTCGCTGAGACAGCTTATTTCTATGGCCTTGGTCCATCTTTAACAGTGTGTTGGAGAAGGCAAATGAAACTTTCAGGTCATTTTCACAAAGCATGGACAAATTCTGCATGTAAATTTTCTTCTCAAGTTTCAGCTATGTAGTGTTGATTCAAGAATGCTAAATTTTGTGTGTGTCTGTGTGTGTGTGTGTGTGTGCGTGTTAGAGAAAGAGGTGGGGGGATGTCAGACAGTGGGGTAGAGTGGGAAAGAAGATAGGATTTTCACTGGGGAGGCACCAAACTGAAAGACTTAACAAGCATTTCATATTTCCATTTCCTCAAAGCAAAATCCTACGGGAAGAGACTCCGCTCTTAGTGCAATGCTAAAAACTGTGCTTCAGTAACATTTTTGAATTTAAGAGAGGAGATTTCACTATTCATGGGACAAATGCATTTCACAAACCTGGCCTCATCCTATGTGCCCATCCATTTTTACATGTCAAGTTCTTTTTCTAAATTATAATCCAATTCTATTTTAAGAGATTCAGAAAATATGGCGGTAACAAGTTGGGCAAAATCATCTTCTGAATTTGGCACTCGAAGGACAGAATTTTTCTAAGGGTGGAACCATAGCCAGACAGCAATCAGAAGCTGGAAAAATTCTGCTATCAACCCTATTTATAGAATTCATCTCTGTTTTAGCACCATGGCTGACTGTGTCCCTTGGCAATGGACATGAGGCGGCAGCTTCCCTCACTGACAACTCCCTCCACTGAAGTTTCATTTTGACAGGCATATTTGCCCCATCACTGAGCATTGCTATTTTCTTATTCCTAGTGTCTGCTTTGTAGCTTCATTTCTTCTTATTCCTGGTGAATTTCCTGACACTTTAAAGATGCCATCCTGTCTGAAGACATTCTCAAGGGAGAGGTCTTATCCTGAGCTGCAGCGAGTTGCTGTCTGGAGTACACACTGAGTCAGAGTTGGAAGAGTGGATTAGCATGACATAAAGTCAAGCACAGAACTGAGAAACTAGTGAAAGTAAAATAGAAGTAAGAAAATAAAAACAAAAGGAAGCTGAACATTCGTCTGAAATGCTTCTGCAGAATATTAAGGCTAATGGGAAGCTGGTAGCGGAGGCAAGATCACTTATTTGAAACCATTGGTGTGATTGGATGTTGTGAGTCATGACAAATGATTGTGCATTTCAAAGTATAGGTGGTTTTGGAGGCACAAGGTAACACGAAGATTGTGTCCTTTTTAAAATACTGATGTCATATTCTTCTCCTATACTTTTTAGAGAGCATAGCCACAGAGTTAAGGTGAAAGAGAAAAAAAAGAAGAGATTATTATGGCAAAACCTCACAATGCCCAATGCACACCACTGGGCTTAAAGCAGAGACAGAAATGAGTAAACCCTCCCACGAGGCAACCAAGATGCATTAGAATGTTTGTCCACATGCCTAAGCTCTTCTGGGTCAAGATCTGTTGCTAATGGAGACTGTTTACTCTTCTGATATCTTCTAGACCTGCACTGTCCAATATGGTAGCCAATAGCCATGTGTGGTTAGTGATCATCTGAAATACGGTCCAAATTGAGATGTGTGTAAAATACAGATTTCAGATTCTGAAAACTTGGTATGCATGAAATACCTCATTAATATTTTTAGATTAATAGTATATTGAAGTGATGGTATTTTAGATAGGTTTAATTAAATAAAATACATCAATACAATGAGTTTCATCTGTTTCTTTTTACTTTTTAACAGGTAGACTAGGAAATTTTAAAACAGAAATGTGGCTTGCTTTTGTGGTCCATGTTATACTTCTATTGGACAGACCTGTTCTATAAAAGTCACCTTAGTAAGCTGTTAATGGGTCAACCTACTTCTTGGGAATGTTGGAAAACAATGCTAAACTGAAATAGAGTTAAGGCAGACACCCTCCCTATGAGGTCCTTAGAGGCAATGATTATTCAAGTACTTAGGGTAAGCCACAGTCACGAGGCTATGTGATTCTTCTAACTTACAGGGTCTTCTCTAAAGAAAAGTGGAGGAAGCTTCTCACCAATGCTTACAAGAGTGAACTTTTGAGGAGTATATTGTAATAAATTCAGAGATAGAAAGAGCTTGATAGAAACAAAATCTTAGAAACTAGGAAGAGTGTAGTAGCTGTCTCCCCAACATTCCTACAAATGTAAAAGCTAATTAGATGACTGTGTAAAAACAGTAAGGATCACACACACACTCAGATAGTGCTCGCTGTACTAGAAACCAACACTCTGTGTAACTGTGCAGTTACATATGATTGACGGCAAAGGCCAGCCAATCATATGTAACTGGCCTTTGCAAGGACTCTATCAAATACAAGATTCATAGCCAGGGTGCTGACCGCTGCCATGTTTATTTTCACAATGGTGCTCTCATGGTTCCAAATCTAACAAGCCAACCATCCAATGGGAAACATGAGGTTAATTTCTAATTCATATACTTTAAAATACTTGCCATAATTTGGGGGATAAAATGGATGGCTTGTGCGTGTATATTACATCAAGTTGCATAGTACAAATGCTCAATCTTTGAAAGATGGGAAACTAATTCATAGCAACTGTCATATTAGAGAAATATGGACTCAAAAGAGTGAATCAGAAGTTGGCCTCCGACATGGACAACTGCAAGATATTTACAGGCTTTAAATATGCTAGCATACAATTGACTGAGACAATTCCACTAGACAGAAAGGAGCTGGTAGGTCACAGTAGACCATGACTCGATTACGAGTTCTGCTGTCACGTTAAAGTCAATTAAAAAGCAGCCCATCTATCACAATGTACATGTTCTAGAGATACAGAGGAGTGAAATGAATACTCCAGCTATGTTTTGTATCAGATGAGACCTCATTAGAGTGAAACGCACTGCTTGTTTTCAGCATTTCTGAAAAGATGTGGATAAATTGGAGAAAAGCCAGAAAAAAAGGGTTAACAGGACAAATTAACAAGACAAAAAACAGATCTCCCATCAAAGGTTAAAAGTTGAAGTTACTGGGAAAGGGACATTGATGGAGAAACTTAATAATGGGGGCCTGCCATGACAAGTACAAGAGGGATTCTGACACGGAAAATGTTACTGACCATCCTACAGCACATGTGGGTGTGTACGTACACACACACACAGACACACACACACACACAAGCACATGCACTCATATATGTGCCAGGGAAGAATGAACTTCCACTAAAGGACATAGAAATCTATTAAGCAATGCCCGGACCATAAAGATGATTAAGCCTTTTAATAAGCCACTGTTAAAAGTTCTACCATTTCTGTTCCCAGAAACTTGTAAAGATGGAATTGATAGTACTTTCTGCAACATTATATTCTGTTAAGGAATACAATCAATTTTTTTAGGGCAACACTGACCAATGTTCTCTTAAATACACTAACCTTGTCATCATCAATTTCTATTTTGTGGGAACAGGGATTTCACACACCAATTTAAATGGAGAAATGGAGGGGGACACGGGAGGAGGAAGGAATGGTTGAGAGGCTTCACAGTTAATCAAGATGTGAGGACTGATGTGACAACTATCAGTAGAAAATAAAAAGAAGGAAGGAAAGGAAGGAAGGGAGGGAGGGAGGGGGGAAGGAAGGGAGGAAGGAAGGAAGGAAGGAAGGAAAGAAGGAAGGAAGGAAGGGAGGGAGGAAGGAAGGAAGGAGGGAGGGAGGGAGGGAGTGAGGGAGGGAGGAAGGAAGGGAGGGAGGGAGGAAGGAAGGGAGGGAGGGAGGAAGGAAGGGAGGGAGGGAGGAAGGGGGGAAGGAAGGGAGGAAGGAAGGAAGGAAGGAAAGAAGGAAGGAAGGAAGGGAGGGAGGAAGGAAGGAAGGAAGGAAGGAAGGAAGGAGGGAGGGAGGGAGCGAGGGAGGGAGGAAGGAAGAGAGGGAGGGAGGAAGGAAGGGAGGGAAGGAGGAAGGGAGGGAGGGAGGGAGGAAGGGAGGAAGGAAGGGAGGGAGAGAGGAAGGAAGGGAGGGAGGAAGGGAGGGAGGAAGGGAGGGAGGAAGGAAGGAGGGAAGGGAGGAAGGGAGGGAGGGAGGAAGGAAGGAAGGAAGGAGGGAAGGAAGGGAGGGAGGGGGGAAGGAAGGAAGGGAGGAGGGAAGGAAGGGAGGGAGGAGAGGAGAAAGAAAACAGCCATCTGCCTTAAAAATAAACTTGCCTGGGGAAAGCACTTGAATGGATGAACTCTTGACGCTCTTTCTCATTTACAAATTGTTTCCCTGTTCCAGAACTGAAGGATAAGCTGTCTTTTTTGAGCTCTTCTTCTGCCCTTACACATATTCTGAGACAACTGGCTCTAGTTGCTTCTGGCCCATAGGTGGCCTCGCCTGTGTCACATGCCCACCTTGGATGCTTGGACCTCAGGCAGCTGCCTGGCAGGAACACTGACCGGAGTAACTGGTCGCATGGCATTTCCTTCTTAAGGAATCTGAAGGTGAGTAATAGAGACCGCAGGAGCAGCAGCGGGCAGGAGGCAGCAGCCCAATGCTAGGGAACAGCGGAGGGGAGAGACAGCTGCGCCACACCAGCAGGGAAGCCTGGAGGAGAGCCCTGGTGCCTCCTGCGAGGGTAACAAAGGGCCCGTCCTAAGGGCCAGCTCAGATCCTGGTGGGCTTCTGGATCCCAGCTGCCTCATTCACAGTGAGGCCCAGTGGTCCTGCAGGTCCTATTTGAGTCATTCATCTTTCAGTTTGTCCTGTCAGGTCTCTTTCCCCTGTCTTTTTGTTTAGCATCTCTAATATTGTTTCAGAGAACCAATGCCTCCTTACATTTGGTCCATGTGTGTGGTTAGAGCTGACCTCATCTTCCATTTGCAAGGATATGCATGTGACCCAGGCCTAGATAACCAGAACATTCTATTCCCTTGGCTGGAGGGCCTGGTGAAACAACTCAAGACAAGCCAATACGAGTTGGCCCTTCGACTTTTGCATAATTGTTGGGAAAGAAGAGCTCTCTTTTGGGTTGCTAGGATGGCCGCATCTAAGCCCAGAGCCACTGCTGACGAGTCTTTAGCATAGTGTGGGGAGAGCCTGCCAGAGAATACAGTCAGCAGAGAAGAAAGCAGAGCCAGGAGATGGAGAGAGAGAGAGAGAGAGAATTGCTGATGCCCTAGATCTTTCAGTGCCTGAAGCTAGAGCACCAGCAGCAAGGTCTTCCAGTAGCTTAGGCAAATACATTCCCTTTTCTACTTAAACCAGCTTGAGTTGGGTTTTCGATGAATATTATACTGCTCTTATTATCAAAGCTGATTAAGGTATTTTGCTTGTATCCTCCTGAGGCCAAGCACTCATCCGGAATCATTTTCCTTATTTCCACCTATTGCCTTGAATTACATTGCTACCCAGGAAAACATGAAAATCTCTCTCGTCATTACACACACATAAGCACAACTACACACTCCTTTGTATTACTTGATAGGTGGTATTACGTTGAATTTCCTCAGCTTGGTTTATTAGGGCATGTGTAGAATTCAGGACGTGAAAACGTGGTGCACAGTAGGCATGGGGCTGGTGAGGTCGGCGTTTTAGTCCTAGGTCTGACATGAAGTGATCTCATTCAAGCCATGTAATTTTGGATAGGTCATTTATCTTCCCTGGACCTCGTTGGCAAAATGTATCAGTTAAGCTAAAGAATTTCAATAATAGCTCTATATATCTGCACAGTGATTCGATCATTTCTAAAATGATTTCTCATTAGATTATATCGTATATATATATAATCTCATGAAATTATTTCTTACCTAGAAATGCCAACTGCCAATTATTTACTTTTTCAAAAGGCTATTATTTCAATAGCCCATCCATCCATCCATCCATTCAACAAGCATTTATTGCCTGCTACTACATATTAGGCAATGTGCTAAAAGGCATGGTTCCTACCCTCAAGAATATGCCACACTAATGGAGAAGATAGACACTCATGTCATTGATTAAATATACCCACGAATACATGTATAATTAACAACCTTGACATATGCTGTAAAGGACAAGTACAGATGCCTTAATACGTGGAACTGGGAGTTCTGACCTTAACGGGGGAGCAGCAAGGGGAAGTCTCCTTGAGGGAGCAACTCTAGCTGAGAGCTGATGGGTGAGTGGGAGCTGTGTGGCCCCGAGGCTGCGCTGGGGCCCTCCAGGCACGGGCGTGGCCACAGCGTGTTGGATGCTACTTTGGGCTGGCCCATGGTAACGTGCCACGGGGTGTATCAGTCAACTCTGCCAGAACGCTTGCATCATTTCCTCTGTTGCTGACAAGCAAATATTCAGAAACGTGAAAAACAAAAAGCCTTCATTAGGTGCTAAAGAAAGTGCCTGCTGAACTCAGATGTCACCATTTCGCATCTCGCCAAGTCTTCCTGTGCAGAATCTCTGACTCGCTTTAACTTACACCTTGAGGAAGCCACTCAACTTCTCTGGGTCTTGGATTTGCCATTTATAAAACATGGGACTTGGATTATAGATATGATTCCTAAGGCCTCTCTTGTGTTCACCATTTTTCTGTTTCTAGAAGTACACCTGAGTTAGTGGAGAGGGGGAAGAGAGGCCATGAATCCTACAAAGCCCACTTCTGGCTGTATTTAAAAAATGAAAATTAGCGCCCATTCACAGCACAAGGAAAGGTTGTAGGAATTGTAGCTATTGAAATGCAGGTTGGATGGAGCCAAAATTAGTTAACGCATCCACAGCTAATGCAGGGAAATGGTGATGCAGTGTTTCCTTGGCAATTGAGTTACTTAAAGGTAAAGGAACTCATTTTGATCAAAGACCGGTTTCTCTGCTGCTCATCCTCTCTGTGGGTTCTTCGGTTGTCATTCAGTGGAAAGTGATAAATCCATTTCACTAAAAAACAAAGGTCATCCAAAAAATCAAGAAAAGGGCAATCCGGCTGGATCCAAACAAGCAGATCCTCTAATGGGAGGGGCGTGCTCAGCCTCCCACGCGCCCTTGAGGGCCTTGCGCATGCCTTAGGATCGCTCCCACCTTAAACTGGCTTCCGTAGGTCCCTCAAACCTTAAGTCATTCGGGGCAAGCGATGCCAGAATGTACAGGAACCTGACATCTGTCAGTCTGAAAGCAAAACCTCGGATTTCAAACCCGTCAGTTCCTTCTAGAGAAGGAAAAAGGACAATAGCTGCTATTTCTTAGCATGCATAATCAATGCTGCAGGGGTTGCTAGGCAACAGGCAGGAAGACCGTCAAACATCCCTGGGTGCCTCCAATGGAGAAGAAGCAGCCCTGGAAGCCATTCCTCAGAGGTGAAGGGCTATGCAGGCCCTGGAGGCCACGTTCAGTTTGTCTCATTCCTTAAAAAAAAATCCCTTTATTGTGGTCAGGACGGAACCATAGACATTTTCCTCCCAGGCTTATTAGATAGTCTTTGAATACACTTTCAATTGGCCCACACGCTTAAAAATGAGCAGATCAGGCTGGTGAGAGGCAGCTCTATGAAAGGTTCATGTGTTTTTCTGACCCAATTCATCCCGGAGCCCATGAAAAATCAGACTTGTTTCTTCCGTGGCTGTGGCCTCTGGATCCCAGAAAGTTAAAATGGGCCTCCTCTCTGAAGCTTGAAATCATTCTGGCCAATGTAAGCAAAGCCTCCGATTTCAACAAAAGTTCACATTCAAGGTCATCGAGATGCAATTTCTTAGCTGTGTGACCTTGAAGTTGAAATGAATTTTTAAGCTGTAGATATTTTGCTCTCTCTACGTGAGATAAGGGGACAAATTTGCTTGTTTTTTTTTTTGTTTTTTTTTTTGTTTTTTTTGTTTTGCGGTACGCGGGCCTCTCACTGCTGCGGCACGCGGGCCTCTCACTGTTGCGGCCTCTCCCGTTGCGGAGCACGGGCTCCAGACGTGCAGGCTCAGCGGCCATGGCTCACGGGCCCAGCCGCTCCGCGGCATGTGGGATCTTCCCAGACTGGGGCACAAACCCGTGTCCCCTGCATCGGCAGGCGGACTCTCAACCACTGCGCCACCAGGGAAGCCCTGGTTTTGTTTTTGTTTTGTTTTTCAGCAATGTTGATTAAAGAGCAAACGCTCATCGCGGGTCGTTAATTTATAAACATTTATGGCAAAGCCAGGAGGTTTATGGGGACTAGGGCCTGGGTCGGAGTCAGGGGTGGGATTAGGGCTATGACTGGGATTTAAACCAGAAAGAAGCCCCACCGGCAGTAGTGATGGGAAGCATGCTGTGGACAGAACAGCTGGCTACACCCTGCTGATGCTGGCTGATCCTTCATCATGACGAGCCCAAGCCCTGACATCCTGTTTTAGCACTAGTTTGGAAGGAAATGTAATGTCTGAGTTGAGGGCGCCATGGCGTTAGTCTCCTTAAGGACACCGCAAGAAGTACGCCGAAGCAGGAGCAGAATTAGGAGTGATACGGAAATGAAAGGCAATACCCACTGAGAAATTCTGTGAGTCTATCTCTTTGTCAGGCTGAGGTCTTTCAGCTATTCCTACACTGTCCTCTAGGTTTCCCTAATCTCCCAGGATTTTCTCACATTCAAAGATTTCACCTTGTGACCCCATGAAGTGAATTTCTGAAGGCCTGACTTAGCTCCCTGGATGGCCTCCTGGCCTCCCCAGGGCCTTCAGTCTCCCTGCCTATGACACATGCTAGACTAGGCTTATATGTTCCCTAAGCGTCTTCCAGCTCTAACCTTGCATCAGGCTATGAATCTACAAAAACAGAGGCACCTTTTGGTCCCATTTTTCCAAAGGGGGGAAAAAAAGATAGCAGCAGAAGAAAGCAAAGACTGCAGATATAGCACTGCCAAATGTTCTGAACATTTTGTGCTTTAAAAAATAACAAACTTTTTGAGTAAATGAAAGAAAAGAGGAAGCAATTGCAGCAGCAGGAATTAAGCATCCTCAGCGTCCCCTCAGGATTCTCACTTTACACCACTCACCGCACTTAACCTCGCATCTCTCTAGCATCTCCCTTCCCCTCTTCTCTCCTCTGTCTCACTCCCCTCCTCCATTTACCTATCTTAGAGATGATGTTTATTTGATTGATATTACATTGCTCATCCCTAGAAAGGTCTGTCCTTTATTCGCCCCAGAGTGCAGCTTTTTAGGAGCCTTTGCTGAGAGTCTAAGAGTATCCGTGCCAGTCAGCTTAGTTACTTTTGATGACAAGGAAAGCAAATACACAGTGTTTCATCTGGATGAACTTTAACAGAAACTGTGTTTAGTCTGCAGGCTGGGGAAGTTCAAGAATCATTTAATTTCTCTCCTCTGTTACCCATTACACATATATTAAAGTATTTTAAGGCTAAGTACAACAGTAATGGAATACATGTCTCATTTTTAAAAAGCTGTCCTGGTTATAATGAGTAAATAAATGTCATTTGTACAAATATTCTGTGTTTGGCCAAACAAACAAACAAATAAAAACCCAAACTCATCATGTGAGGCCAAGAAGTTACATTTTATTACATTAGCCACATCCGTATGCATTCGGCATTTAATTCACTTTATAAACATATGCCTCTTTTAAGTGTTTTATATATATTATACTTGGGTGAGTTGTTCCGTTTGTAATTTTGACAATGCCATGTGTAAACGATATGCTGAAGTCTTTTGTGCTATTTATGTTGATTCTTGTGATTTAGAGAGCTCAGTGGAAATTTTAGCCCTTTCAATAATGTTTATCTTATTGAAGAACAGGTCTCCTGTTTTGAGTTTACGAAGACATGGCTATGATGAAGGACTTTCAGACTTCTGTGTAAAATCTTGTGTCTCCTAGGGAGGTGGGATCTACCAGAGATGTCACCCATCCCAGATGGAATCATGCCTAGGGCCTTGGAGACATTTGGGAGGGACAAAGTAAGTATAACAGAAGTTCTCAGCAGAACTGAGGCTGAGAGGGGAAGTGAAGGCCACAGTCTCCCTTCCAGAACCTTCGAACAGGAGACAAACTCCCACTGAGCTTGGACGAGCACCAAGCAACCTGAGGAGACAGTGGAGTCTCCAAGACTCAGCCGGTTGGATTCTGTTTGACCTCACTGACCTCTATCCAGAATTTAGTTCACATTGACCGGAAAGAGTAGCTCAGAGCCATTCACAGCCTGTAGACTGGAAGGCTGTCCCTGAGCAGAACCTCTGACAGTTGGTTGTGCCCCAAATATCCTTCCCACTGTCCATTCCCCTAAAGGAATTTGAACACATCCACCATAGCAGATGTACTTTGCTCCTGAATTGGCCACTACAATAACATAAAATAAAGCATCACTTCCACACCTGGGTGTGACCACGGATAATGAGACGTTCTGGGGTGTTCGCTTACCTTCACTGCCACCAAGATCTTGTCCTGCTCAGGACAGAGGTTATAGCATTCAGCTAGGAAAACTTTTCCAAAGGCTCCTTCGCCTAGCTCCCTTTTCAGAACAATGTTATGTCGCTTGATGTGCTGAACAACTGTAAAACAAAGACAGAATGGACATTGGAATAGAGGCATGTGGAGCTGCAGGCAGAGGATGGGGAGTCAGTGGCTGCACCCTGAGCTTGCAGGCCCCCGGTTCTCTCCTCCGCACAAGGATAACCAGACGGGAAGCTCCGTGTCCAGCCGCAAGGTCCACCCCAAAGGGTTGGAAGGTGGTGGCGTTGGCCTGCTCTCCGGAGTGGAATTATTGTTTCTGATAGAACTAAAGGAACCACCGAGCCGTTGGCTGCAGAGTGTCATTAATGAGCTTTACAGACTAGGAAAGGGGAGAAATGAGAAGGGAATGGATATTAATGGCAGGCCTCTCACGAGCCAGATGTTTTGCATGTATTTGTCAGTTATGTGTCTGGTGGGAAAGGCAGAGAGCTAGCCAGGAAGCCTTAAGTCTTTGTTAAGCCCCCTCAGACTCCTGGGGGAGAGAGGCTCAGAGGATACAAAGGGAAAATGCAAGATCTGTGCATTGCTGATTGAGGCTGTGTCCTCACCTCACTTTTCACCTCCTGCTGAGGTAGGCTCCATGGTTGAGCCGTAGGGACTCCTTTTGTTTAGACCAGAAATGTCTAGAAAAGGCTGGCTTCCTTAGCTCCTTTCTAAGATTGTGTCCTAGTCTTGGCTCTCCAAAGATAAGAGGAGACAAGAATAGGAGCATCTGGGGAAGGGAGAATATTCCTCCCTCTCGTTCAGAGCAGAGCTGGCCCATGTCACTCATCCATGCGCCTTACTGGGGAAAGAGGCAGGAGGTGGTCCAGGGTCCTTTAGAGCCCAGTAGTGCAAGGTGGGAGGGGAGTGAGTGATTCTCAGGACAGAGCCAGTGGAGAAGCCCAAAAAGAGACTGTGCAGAGGACGGAGCTGCCGTGTGAGCTTGGGCCTCTTCACCCAGCACATCAAGTGTTGGATCCCTTAGACCAGGGTTTCCACCAGGTCAATGGCACCATGCTTTTCTGGACAACTCATCCCTGAATGGCAGAGTTTAAAAGGACTGTGACTCCCTCTAGAGCTTGGAATGTGCAGCCGACAATATTCTCTCATTTGACTCTCACCACACTGGGAAGCATTCCTTCCTACATTTTATACTTGGAGAAACTAAGTCTGTGAGAAATTCAACGATGCACAGCATGGGAATGGAGGAGTTGGCATTTGAACTTAGGTCTGCCTGAATCCAGAGTCCGTGATTTTTCTTTGACACCACAAAGTTCCTTTCCAATTGTAAATTGTGTTAAGTATAACAAGAGAAATAGAAATATATAATAGACTAAAAAGTAAAAATAGTCTTCCCACCTCCTCTCTGCTTAGTTCACTCTTCAAAGGCCAGTTCAAACTCTCAAAAGTTCAAAAGGAAATACAAGGCATATCTCCGTAGTTTTAATAATAATAAAGTGAATACCCAGGAACCCACCATTCCATTGTAAGACACAGAATATCACTAGTACTTTTAAAGCACCACTGTGTTCTTTCTTGATTGTACCCACCTCCTACTCACCTCCCAGGGGTAACCACTATCCTGTATTTTGTGTTAATCCTTTGCCTTATTGGTTTGCTATCAATGACGTATCCTAAACCAGAGAGTGTTGGGCTTTGCCTGTGTTGAACTTATATAAATGGAATCGTACTACAAGCATCCTTCCATGTCTTACACCTGTCACTCAACAATGTCCTTGAGATTGAATTACACTGTGTGTGTAGTAGTAACTCTTTTGCTTTTACTACTTTATAATATTCTGTGGAAGGACTGTAACACCATTTATTTATCCATTCTATGTTGATGGATATGTTATACAGTTTCTTTTTAGATACAGCTCGATATAAAATGCAACTGGTGATTAAGGTTCTGTTTTAATAGGATTTTTTCCCCTTATAATTCATGTGGTTTGGAGCTACGGCTGCTTCCATGGGCCTCTGGGAACTCAGGGTGATAAAAACCAAAAGGTCTTTTATGAGCAACATTATTAATGAATCTAAGAATGTATATTAATTTCTCATGCTCCAGTAGCAATGATTGAATTTAAGAGGGAGAAATGTGTTCATTAGGGAGAGTGCCCATATGAAGAGACGAATGTAATTCTTGCAGAGAATTAGCTGCCCTATTTAAATCTAATATTTAACTCCATGGTTGTCACATGTTCATTGGGAATTAAATTGCCACTTGATTTACTTTACACTCCAACCAGATCAAGGCAAGTATTTAACTCTTCTTTTTTTTGCATTTGATTTATACTTTTCCTCTTTCCCTCCCTCCTTTCTTTCCTTCCTTCCTCCCTCCCTCTCTCTCTCTCTCTCCCTCTCTCCATTCCTTCCTCCCTCCCTCCTTTCTTTCTCTCTTTCTTTCTTTTCTTTGTTTCTTTCTCCCTTTCCTTTCCTTCCTTCCTCCCTCTCTCTTTCTCTCTTTCTTTCTTTCTTTCTTTCTTTCATTCCAAGCAGTAAAAAAAAGTTGGTGGCAAATAAGTTCATAAAGCTATGGATAAAGCCACAACTTGGTCATCTTCAAAGCTAAAATTGATGAGACCAGTTTTCCCATGTTGACCTTGAAGGCAGTAAATGTACCTTTTCTTTAAGAAATGGGCTATTTTGCATTAATTTGTTTTGCTATGTTTGAGATATAATAGATTACAAGAATGCTGGCCTTTTGCAAATGTACTCCCTCTAAATAGAATGAATTTCTCTTTTCTAAGACTGGAAGCCACCAAAGGGCACAGGTAACAATTTTGTGTTTGTATTTGCATTCCTGCCAGGGTCTCACAGCTGGTGCTACCCAAACATTTGTTGAAAAATGTGCCGAATGACAATAAAAACAACAGACAAATACTGTTTAGTTATATTATTTCAGTTAACTGACAATAACCCTGTTGAGTATGTAGGCAATAAAGCAGCCCAGTTCTCCAAGATATCAGGAGTAGGGAGAACAACTAGTCTGGAGCTATTACATCCTTGAGCTAAGAATTTCTTCCCATTCCAGGAGAGCATCGGGGCTTATCCCAACCTGCCTCATTGTCTGCTTCCCTCAATCAAGGGAAGTCCCTGGTACGCTCTCAGGGCCTCCCTCTTTATCCAGCCTCAAACCCCCAAATTGCTCATAAGTGCCCAAGGCTGAGCCAATGCTCACGTCTTCACCTTCCTCACAACCCCTTCCATCGGTCCCTCTGGGCTCGCTCCCCTGTCATCCACAAGCTCCCTGTATCCTCAATCTCTCACCTCCTCGACTCAAATAAAACCTTGGCTATGCCTGAGGAAACTCATGCCTTCTCCCTGCAGCCCTCTCAAATGAAAGCCATCCCCACTCCTCACCCCCAGGTTCTTCAAGGTCTGTGTGCCTGATGTCTGACCATTACCCACCCCACTCCTGCTAGAGCCCCAGCCAGCTGAAAGCATCTATCTTACAGAACCATCAGCCTGACCATGTCTGCCCCCTCGCTCTGACATCTGGGCTACTCCTCTCACCCACTGAGCTCCTGGCTCAAGCTTTCCCTCTCCATCCTCCCGATGCCATCATTCTCAGGGCCCAAGGCACAGAGGGCTGAAGGAGCTTGCCCAAGCTGTACAAACACTCGGCTGCCATTTGTCTTGTGTCTTTCAATAGTGTGGCTGAGAGGCGAGGCATTGGGAAGTCTGGTTTGGCTGTTTGCATGGCATTTAGCTGACTTTTTCTGGGAGCAAGACTTCCTTTTTTAAAATTTTATTTTATTATTTTCTTTTGGCGGGGGGGGGGGGTAGGGCTCACCATGTGGCCTGCAGGATCTTAGTTCCTTGACCAGGGATCAAACCTGTGCCCCCCTGCAGTGGAAGTGTGGAGTCCTAACCACTGGACCACTAGGGAAGTCCCAAGACTTTCTTAATGAAGGAAGCAATGCACTGGTTCCTATTCTAGACAGTCTCACTGTGGACAAGCACTTTGAATAACACTGCCTTAAAGGGTCCTAGGAACCCTGGGTTCGTTGTACACAAAATATCCTCAGTGAAGTGAGTCTAAAGATTCCATGATAAATAAGCTATCAGGTAAGCATGTTAAAATTTTTACACGCTTCATTTCTCTGAGGTCAGTCAATTCTCTGCTTTTAACTTTGGAGACCCCAGTAAAAAAACCTCAAACCCAACATGAATAACTAATAAAAAAATAAATGAAAGCCCAGACTCTACCATAAATGGCTCCTTAGTTTTGGAGGAAAACGCAAAACAATAATTGATTTTTTTTAAAAAAGTTTTATAAAAAAAGTATCTCTTTGAAATTCACCTTGCCAAAAAAAAAAAGAAAGGAGTATCTTGAAGAGGTGTAGGTGGTGTAGGAGCTATACCAACAAACTCATGTGGTCTGCAGACTGATCTATGTACGTTCACATAGTCAAAACAAAGGGTGTGATTAGATTATTGTGCAAAGAAATCTGCTCTGTGGAATTGGGGAGAAATTGATGACCAGCAATAATAATCGTGATGAGGGGCTAAAAACTGTCTGGATGTCTTTATCACTAATGGAATTTTCCAGAGTGAAAATTTGGTGCCCTTAGTCATTTGCTTCCCATGTACCAGAACTGAGTAGATTTCTGGTTTTGTATTAGTATCACATTACAGCCACTGAAAAATGTATTTTGTCACAAAGTAGCTTCAATAGTTTATAGAGATGCTTTGCAGTTTCAGATGGTTTAAATCAAATTCCTGGTATCAGTATCTCCCAGAAGTAAATATTCCATATTTACACATAGG